>NW_018407322.1:11121-75736 GCF_002113885.1 Mizuhopecten yessoensis
TGTTCTCCCTGTACACCATACTGCTGTTTCCAATATTGGTAACTGGTAAATGTTCTCCGCTGTTTCCTCCCTGTACACCATACTGCTGTTTCCAATATTGGTAACTGGTAAATGTTCTCCGCTGTGTTCTCCCTGTACACCATACTGCTGTTTCCAATATTGGTAACTGGTAAATGTTCTCCGCTGTGTTCTCCCTGTACACCATACTGCTGTTTCCAATATTGGTAACTGGTAAATTGTCTCCGTTGTGTTCTCCCTGTACACATAGCTACTGTTTTCGTATTGGTGAGTGTAAATTTTCTCCCTGTGTTTTCAGTACTGCTGATCGTCTTTTTCACGTTTAGTTGATGTAGCTAGTGTGGACCGCCGAACTACAGACCAGGAGATCGCAACAACGCAGAAAATCAACAAGCTTGTTCAAATATATAAAAACTCACTCATCTTTGACGAAATGCGACACGAAGTGTTAAAACTAATGAAACATTCACATAAAAATGAAAGATCCATGGCAGTGAACCGCCCTAGCAAACCGAGCGTGTTTCGGGTGATACTGGCACTGTTAAGGTAAGCCATGTCACACATAACCTAATGTCAGAGACGGTTGTCATGGTGATCATGATCGACCAAATCAATGTCATCACTATTGCAACTCCTTTTTGTAACGCATTTTGATCTAAAATATAAGCTAAGATATGAGAATAGGTAGGTCAGTTCGTGTTTTATTGTCCCTAGGTCAAGGGCACTGTCATAAACTTTTTTAGGAAGTAGGTAACCAATTAAGTTTCCTTGGTCATTTGTAAGAGAATATCTTTTTTTAAAGGGTCAATAATGAGAATATGTCATATGAGTTTGTATGTGATAATTCCAAATGCAAGGCCAACATTACGGATAACCTTGATAGGATATTTTTTTCGTAGTTCCAGCAAATTCAATCTTGTATGCATATTTTGATATTTAAACATCAATTATATACAAAAACCATAAAGGTCGATAAAAGTAGTTTGATAATATCAGAGCTAGTATTTCAGGATGCCAAGGTCAAAATCATCGTTACTATTTCTAGTCAAACGGAATTGAGTTTAAACAAATAACGGAAATTGGACATCCGGTGAATCTCAACACTTCATGAATTTCGATAGATGCTGAATCAAGATAGTTGGTTCGATTCACTGCAAAAATGCTATATTGCTGCCTTTTCAGTCGCAGTTACCGCCACACGGGGAGGGACAGGAGTATCTACGCTAGTCGGATGTTCCTGCTGTTCTGCTTCGTGCCCTTCATCTGTCTCTTCCTGCTGCAGATGGGAACAGACCAACGCAGTATACAGGACCGAATTGGGCTAATATACCAGGGTACCAGCGTTCCCTCCTACATGGGGCTGATGAACGGGTTCTACTTGTGTACGTATCCTACTCTACAACACGCGTTAGCTGTTTTACGTGTAATCAGTCAACACGTTTGATCTGCTTTCTTCTTTGTCATCTCAATTTTTTGCCATTTACCCACAATACATCATTAACGGTCTTACCACTTACAGTTCTCTGACAAAGGTTATTTACTGAGTAGTAACAAAGCCACCTTCCCTGTATGTGTATTTTATGCCATCGTGATCTGTTCCTCCAGTGTCTGCTCTTAATATACTGATTGACTGGATGCATAGGTCATCATAGAATTATATGTTCATTTACACTACCAGTTCCTTCTGTAAGCATTACTGTACCAGAAGAAATTACGTTCTTAGGATTATGGACGGATTTGATCAACGTTATTTTGAGTATTTCCTCCTTTCTCAAATTACGTGAAACAACCATTAAAACCGAACATGTTGGTGGCGTAAGGCTGTTCCAGGAATCTCGTTTGCACAGACTATACAGACACTTAAATATCGGAAATATTTAGATCATTAGTAACTAAAATTTAATATGTGAATTGAACGGCATTTTTCAATGTTCATGCCGATATGATCGCAAATCGGTTACATACATATTCCATGAAGCCCTTATCGTTATGAACATTGCAGAATGCCGTTCAATCCTTACATGAAGTACCGTTTCGTGATAAAAACATGTTTCCAGTGTCTTAGATAGTTAGTGAGCTACATAATGTCCCTAGTTTCCTTTGGCCTTAGCAACTCATCGATTCCTTATTGTTATCTCCTCCAATCCTTATTGTTATCTCCACGATTCCTTATTGTTATCTCCACGAATCATTAGTGTTATCTCCACGAATCATTAGTGTTATCTCCTCCAATCCTTATTGTTATCTCCACGATTCCTTATTGTTATCTCCCCGACTCCTTATTGTTATCTCCACGATTCCTTATTGTTATCTCCTCCATTCCTTATTGTTAAATTCTCAATTCCTTATTGTTATCTCCTCCATTCCTTATTGTTATCTTCCCGACTCCTTATTGTCACAAAAAACGTTAAAAAGTGTACTATCTCAATACTGTGTTGTTTTTACAGCTCCCGCATACAAACGCTTTGTAACACCTTTTTCTTCTGTTGTGTCCACAGTTCGGCCATCGAAAGATTTTATACGTTATGTGTTTAAAGCTTTTCATTGTGAGATCTTATGCTATTTCAATATTGCGTTAAGAGTTCCGCCGTTAAGAGACCTTTTATGATATCTAAATATTGTGTCAACAGTTCCTCCGTTTAGAGACCTTGTATTATATCTATATAGTGTGTTGTGCCCACAGTAACCCCGTTGAGAGACCTTGTATTATATCTATATAGTGTGTTGTGTCCACAGTACCTCCGTTTAGAGACCTTGTATTATATCTATATAGTGTGTTGTGTCCACAGTACCCCCGTTGAGAGACCTTGTATTATATCTATATAGTGTGTTGTGTCTACAGTTCCCCCGTTGAGAGACCTTGTATTATATCTTTATATTGTGTCCACAGTTCCCTTGTTGAGAGACCTTGTATTATATCTATATAGTGTGTTGTGTCCACAGTTCCCCCGTTGAGAGACCTTGTATTATATCTATTTATTGTCCACAGTTCCCCGTTGAGAGACCTTGTATTATATCTTCATTGTCCACAGTTCCCCCGTTGAGAGACCTTGTATTATATCTATTTTGTCCACAGTTCCCCCGTCGAGAGACCTTGTATTATATCTATATTGTCCACAGTTCCCCCGTTGAGAGACCTTGTATCATATCTATATTGTCCACAGTTCCCCCGTTGAAAGACCCTGTATTATATCTATATATTGTCCACAGTTCCCCCGTTGAGAGACCTTGTATTATATCTATATATTGTCCACAATTCTCTCGTTGAGAGACCTTGTATTATATCTATATATTGCCCACAGTTCCCCCGTTGAGAGACCTTGTATTATATCTATATTGTCCATAGTTCCCCCGTTGAGAGACTTATACTACCGGGAGTCGATGGATGGCCTGTACTCGTCCGTTACTTTTGTGATTGCCTACGCACTTTACGCCGTGCCTTTCCACGTGTTCAGCACCGTCTTATTCAGCATCGTCGTCTATTGGTCAGTATAGATGGTCAGCATCATCGTCTATTGGTCAGTATAGATGGTCAGCATCATCGTGTATTGATACCCGTGACTCTATTTGGAATTAAAATGATGACTGTTTCAAATAATCAAAATAATTTGGTTATTTTCCAAAATTCAGGACAAAATAATTTGGTTATTTTCCAAAATTCAGGAGAGATTTGTTTACATGTTCCTATCACCCTAGCGATACAAAGAAATCTTGTTTTCTCCGACAGGGCAACATCCATGTACAACGACTGGGTAAAGTACGCCATTTTTAACGCCGTCCTCACTCTGCTCCAGTTCGTGTACGAAATGCTGACCATCGGCGCTATGGGCTTTTTCCTTGACCCACGGCTCGCCATCAACGTGACCACCCTCATCATGACGTTCGGTTATCTCGTATCTTCAGGCCTCATCAGGTATGTACGGTGTACAAGAATCTTCTCTGAGTACACTATACTCAACAACCTTCTCACTTAAATAGTGTACATGGGTATATGTTGTCTACATCAGCTCTTTCATGTGTGCCTAGCAGTACCCCAACATCCGTCATTATGTTTCTGTCGCTCGACTCTATGTGATACATATAGACTTCCTCCGCTAGACTTCTCCCGTACACTTAAGTGTGATAATTAACATCGCACGAGTGACGTTGATCATTATGTATTAATCGCAAGGTTGGTCCAGCTATTGGGGTTGCATTTATTCTAGTTTTAAAACATACCATCATTTGCAGCTTAAAGTCATTTTCTGTTACTTTAAAGGAATTTATTGACACCATTTGTTGTATTTACATGTTGTGTTTTGTTTTTGTTCATTCTTTATTTCAACTAATGACTTGTAAATTGCGAAGTGGCCATATGGTACTGTAAATGTTAGTTTTGTTTGCCTTTCTACATCAAATTCCCTTTTTTCGTATGTCTACCCATGATTGCAATGCCACCATGCTGTATAATAATTATATTCATGTTACTGTTAATCTTCGACCATTTTTGAGATAATTTCGTCTAAGCACTGTCAGATAAAACATCAAAATAGACACCCGATATATGTAAAAATAGACACCCGGTATATGTAAAAAAAAAATAAGAGATTTCATTACTCAAGAAGGCTATTCCAATTTTTTCCATTCATTTTAAAAATTCTTAACAGAAGAACCTTCTTTCCTGTACGCAACATATTTTTGTACTGAATAGTGATCAATTATAGTATTAAGTAGTGCATTTACTGTATTTGTAATGCATCTTGTTTTGTAAAATATAATGCTTAATCATTAGTATGATTTCATTAGCAGGTCTATTGGCCATATGTTCTCCCATTTGTCATCATTAATATCAAAAAAGTTTTCCCCCCTTTTTTTTTTTGTAAGAACTGTTTAAAAATCTTTGGTCCCCTTCTTTTGTCTGTAAACAAATCTCTAAATTTAAAAGTAAAATAGGGTAAAAATGTCAATGTTTTATTGCGATTAATATTGTTTTGTGTAATGTATCTTCTTATTGCTGATAACATACCATAATACTGTAAGAAGTCTGTGCCTATGTCATATTTATCCTTAAATTCGTTCTGTGTATGAAAAATTTGTGTCACGTGGTAACCTGTTTCCAGACGCCTGGACAACATGCTGGACGTGATACAATAGTTAAGTTACGCCGGAGTACACAAGTACGCCTCACAAATACTGGTCGTCAATGAATTCGAAGACCTGGTGTTCGAATGTACCAACTCGTGTGAGTAAACAGATGTTAATGACAAAGCACCTATTACTATTTAGGTTAATGTGTAAACATGAATTGTAACAATGTCAATGGGTTCACATGAGACTAAACTCATTCTTGTTACCATATCATCATAGCGCTACTCCTCCCGCACTTTTCTGATTGAGCAAATGTTAGGTTGTGTTTATCTATAAATATAAAAACAGAAAAAAAATATAATGAAAATCCGTTTGCTTCGCACTCGTAAAAAGAAACGTTACCCTTCCATAATTGTGACAGAAATATAAGGTATTCAATATGAACAGTTTACTTTTTATGTCTTGGTTTGGTGACTTTATGATAAATCGTTACTTTTATAACTCGCTTTGGTGACGTTATGATAAATCGTTACTTTTATAACTCGCTTTGCTGACGCTATGATAAATTGTTACTTTATGTCTTGGTTTGGTAACGTTATGATAAATCGTTACTTTTATATCTCGTTTTGCTGACGCTATGATAAATTGTTACTTTATGACTTGGTTTGGTGACGTTATAATAAATTGTTACTTTTATAACTCGGTTTGGTAACGTTATGATGAAGGAAATCTTTATATTTGTAGCTATTTATCCCTGTCAATTTCGAAACGGAACTGACTTCATAGACGCCTACTTTCCCGGAGGACAGGACACGGTGACTCGAGACGCAGGGATTCTCGTGGGGTTCTTCGGGTTTTTTCTCCTTTTACCGATACTTACGTATACTTACAGAGGTGGAAGGAACCTCCATTAGTTTTAACGAGTTGAGAAGGTAAGGTGTTTTGGAGCTCTAATGAAGAAACGACATCTAGTGCCAAGCCGTGTGTTAGAGACAAAATCTCATGTGCAAAAAACAACACTACCTGACCTGTGACAAAGGCGTGTGTGGAATATGAGAGTGAACTTTGACGAGCAGAATGCTTTGTTTATGAAAGGGAATTCCTGATTGATCTCCAAATTTTTAAATCAATAAATTAAGGTTACGCTCTGTCCCTCTCTCTCTCTATCTCAACGGTAGTTTAGATAATAGGGGTTTCCAATGTTTGGCCCCTAGCTTCACCGTTGAGTCCTACAATGACGGAACAGCTGTATGCTGTAGTGTAATTCATTTTTGGCCTACTGTATGTTATGCAAAATGTTAATGTGCAGTCACATGTGTGAGTGCAACGGTCATCTGTCTTGACACGTGACAAAGCCAAGAAACATAAATAGCCATGCGAATGATCGAATTGTACGTTAAATGTTTCCAGACCGTTCCGTTGTTAAGTATGTCGAAGTATTGGGCCAGTGCAATACGACAGGCTCAAAAGGAGTCTGTCCCCTTTGATATAAGACATAATATGTAGTCCTATATGAGAAACCTGAATAAGGGTTTAATATATGACCACGTATAATGCTATAAATTGTAACCCTAAACAGGGTTTGCTATAAGATGATTTATACGAAGTGTACTTTCTGTATCACAAATGCACAAATGCAGCATGCATCGAGACAATAGAAACAAAAGAGCAGGGTCGTACGTCCCAAACTAAACACTGTTAAATTCCGTAAATCATTATTCAATTTCGGCAGTGGTCCATATGACATATACATGTATAACGCGCACTTTCATGGAGTTTTACAAATCTTCTTCGCCGTAAATGTTATGAAACAAGTTTTAAAAAGTCCATCTCACTATCATCCCTGCATTTGGTTCTAACCTTAAAAATACCTGTTGAACCCATCATTGTCCAATGATGGCGACTTATTATGTTTACTTGACTTTTGTTCAGAAGGTTATTTAAGAGCATTATCAAATGATAGTGAAAATCGGCAATTATTTTTATCAGATGGGCCTCTAATTGTTGTGACAAGTTAAAATGTAAAGTGCGAGTGTGCCGGTAGATTCCACTGGAGTATTTGTGCCATTGATGCTGACATTGTTTTCACTAATTCATTCACTCACTGTACATACGTCCATGTCGATATTTATTGTTAACAAACGCCATGTCTATTATTTGTTTGTTGAAATAGTTGGCTGATGTTTGACGTTTTACGCATTAAAATGTAAGCCCCTCCACAAATGTGTTTGTTTTGGAAGTAGTATCATATCTTGTCATATCAAAGGTATATGTTTACGACTGAGAATAGGGAAATATATTGTGATAAATGTTTAAGTAGTTTCTATCCACTGAAATCACCATCAAAGTATAAACAGAATACCACAGTAGCACAACAGCTAGTAACATAAGAGGGTAGTAACACAACATGGTAGTAGCATAAGAGGGAAGTGAAACAGCAGGGTTATAACATAATAGGGTAGTAACACAACAGGTAAATAACATAAGAGGGTATTAAGACAAAAGGCAAATAATCTAAGAGGGAAGTAAAACAACAGGCTTATAACATAGGATGTTAGTAACACAACAGGCAAATAACATAAGAGGGTAGTAACATAAAAGGCAAATAACATAAGAGGGAAGTAAAACAGTAGGCTAATAAAATATGAGGGAAGTTTCACAACAGGCTAGTAACATAAGAGGGAAGTAACACAACAGGCAAATAACAAAAGAGGGTGGTAAAACAAAAGGCAAATAATCTAAGAGGGAAGTAAACCAACAGGCTAATATTATAAGAGGGGAGTATCACAACAGGTTAGTAACATAAGAGGGCAGTCACACAAAGGCAAATAATCTAAGAGGGAAGTAACACAACATGCTATTAACATAAGAAGGAAGTAACACAAAAGGCAAATAATCTAAGAGGGAAGTAACACAACAGGCTAATAACATAAGAAGGTAGTAACACAAAAGGCAAATAATCTAAGAGGGAAGTAAAACAATAGGCTAATATCATAAGAGGTTAGTAACACAACAGGCTAATAACATAAGAGGGTAGTAACACAACAGGCTTATAACATAGGAGGGTAGTAACAGAAAAGGCAAATAACATAAGAGGGAAGTAAAACAACAGGCTAATAACATAAGAGGGAAGTAAAACAACAGGCAAGCAAATAACAAAAGAGGGAGGTAACACAACAGGCAAATAATATAAGAGGGTAGTAAAACAAAAGGCAAATAATCTAAGAGGGAAGTAAACCAACAGGCTAATAACATAAGAGGTTAGTAACATAACAGGCTAATAACGTAAGAGGGAAGTAAAACAACAGGCTAATAGCATAGGAAGTTAGTAACACAATAAGCAAATTACATAAGAGGGTAGTAACATAAAAGGCAAATAACATAAGAGGGTAGTAAAACAACAAGCAAATAACATGAGAGGGAAGTAAAACAACAGGCAAATAACATAAGAAGGAAGTATCACAACAGGTTAGTAACATAAGAGGGTAATAACACAACAGGCATATAACATAAGAGGGTAGTAAAACAAAAGGCAAATAATCTAAGAGGGAAGTAAAACAACAGGCTAATAGCATAGGAAGTTAGTAACACAATAAGCAAATTACATAAGAGGGTAGTAACATAAAAGGCAAATAACATAAGAGGGTAGTAAAACAACAAGCAAATAACATGAGAGGGAAGTAAAACAACGGGCTAATAACAGAGGAGGGTAGCAACACAACAGGCTAATAACATAAGAGGGTAGTAACACAACAGGCTAGTAGTGTAAATACACAAACCATCTGTCAAACCTAACATTTTTTTGCTTTCGTTTTTTAATTCAGTAAAACGTTTCCCACGTTTTCATCATCACAAAAATACATATTGATTAAATGTACGTCTTACCTCTTGCTTATTTACAAATTATATGTCAAACAAGCATGTTCTTTTGTCGTTTCCGGTAGTTCAAGGGACATTATAAACTTTATATATAAGTATAGTAAAACATACGTTATAATTCAGTTGATACAAGGACTCAAGTCTGTTTAGTACGTGCGCACCAAGTCACGTGTCAGAAAAGTCACAAACCCACATGTGATTCCTCGTGCTCATTATACAAGGTAGATACACACAGGTAAGATAATGACTTATTCATTGAACAGCGATATTAGTCGATACGAGACACTCGCACGTTCCTCATCACCCTTCACACCTGTATGTGAGATACATGTCGTACACACGCTAGTATGATATATGTGTTTATCCTTCTCTCATAACCTACAATGTCATGGCTAGCATATTATTAAGGATTTTATGCAAGTTGTGCCCTGACCACAGGATTTTTGATAGTGTCAATGTACACCATTTTTGAAACCAAGTTGCAAATAGAACCACACCAGATTACTGCCCAGTCGTCATACATCGCATTCGTTAGTGATTCGGGAAACGTCGTACCTTTCTGCAGTAGACGACGAGGTGGGGCCCATACATTGTTACTATATGTTCCTTCAAATAATAGATTTGGCGATCCATGAATCATGATGGGTATGTCATCTTGCAAATCATCAAATGCATCTTTTTCCGATAGAGAAACATTCCGCCTCAAATATTTTAGAAAGGAATTTTTTTTATCATAAATTAAACGTGCAATTGAATTATATAGTATGTATCTTTGTTGATATGCGTTTTTGCTCAATCTTATTATTATTATACATAAAGGATATTTAATGGTCACCAGATGACAATAGGCTTAACATAAAACTACTTTATCAATCACCTACACCATTGCTCTATTTATCTACGTCACTGTTTACTGATACTGCACAACCGTTTAACTTTGACTAAGTACTGGTCTTGTCACGGTACGCTAAACTCCCACTCATATAACGTCACTGTTAACTGATACTGCACAACCGTTTAACTTTGACAGCCGTACTGGTCTTGTCACGGTACACTAAACTCTCACTCATATAACGNGAACTCTCACTCATAAAACGTCACTGTTTACTGATACTGCACAACTGTTTAACATTGTCTACCGTACTGGTCTTGTCACGGTACGCTGAACTCTCACTCATATAACGTCACTGTTTACCTGAAACTACACCTCTGTTATACTTACTATCCCTTTTTTGCTTGAATTCAAATTCTGTTATTCCAAACTGCACTCACATATTAATTTACTTATACTACTCTATTGTCATACGTACATTAAACTACTATTTACTAACCAAGGTTTATCTAAACTACAATGTCGGTTTAAATAGATAGGCAATTGGAAATAGATTGTAAGTTAATGGTAATATTCAGCCAATTAGGCCGGGGTTTTCCTTAAAATATAAAAAATATGGTTCAGCACAATTCTTACACTCCATATATATACCCCATCCTTATTATCGCCAACAGCCTCTTGACTGTGGTTTACCAACCCTGCCTGAATGATATCGGAAAAGTCTCAACTATACCATCCTGTTATTGTCGGTCCTGTATCTCTGGAGAATGACCATGTTACGTACAAAACTTAAACTCAATGACATGCAAGTATGAAAGTCAAACATCAGAGTAAAAATCAAAGTAAATTTTTTTATTAGTCCGCAATGCCTATTGGGTGGCTATAGCAACTTCTAATGAACAGTCGCTCCAACATTTAACAAGTCCATCGTATAAATATATATCAAAGACGTTTGCAAAAAGAAAGCTCTTTAACCTAATCCTTGTAGTCCATTGTTGTCTTCATATAACATTTTACGACCTCATAATTAACGCAACACTGGCGCCTAAATCCTGACATGGTGTTTTGTGGGGGAAAACCAAAACAGGCTAAAAAATAAAAAAATAAATACTTTCCTATATCTCCAGCAATGCTGAACTCTTAAGGAACCACAATGTGAAATATGAGCACCCTATTACAAATATTTCATTCAATATTAATCAATTTTAAAACTTGCACCAAAGCATGAACCTGTCAATTCTTGCAAAAAGCTAAAGTAAAAAACAGGTGACAATTGTGAAGATTAGATACTACTTGTTTTACTACCCTACAAGAAAGTTGAACCTGTAGGTAACGTCCAGGCTTAATACCAGCCTTCTGTTACAAACATTCCATGTAATCTTCATGAAATTCAACAATTGCATCTAAACCCTTACCTCTAAGTTTGGGCAAAAAAGGTTAAGTCTAAAACAGATGAGCACAATAGCCCCGTGATCGAGCTGTAACATTTCAAGGTAAGAGTTATCTTTCTTTATGTAGTACTAAGATCTCACTTGTCAAGAATCAAACAGATCACAGACTTTTGATTTAGACCTGTATCTTCAATACAAATAAATGTATGAAATACAAAATGTTTCATACATTCATTTATATATTTGTATTGAAGATCATATTCAAAATATTTTGATTAATTTTATGTGTGACCACTATTGATGCAACCTCAGTATACAGGTACAGTTACTATGACAACATGTACACGTCCGGCGTGTATACCAGCTAGTATGTATTCGCATCGTCATACTAATGATGACGTCAAACATTGGGCCATGGCATTCATAACTGATATGAATGCCTTATGAATATAGTAGGGTTATATGGTGGCAAAGTCGTATGGTGGTATGCATATTTATATAAAGTTATAGCTTGTCAAATATGTACTAAGCATGATTGTTATTTTAGTTTTATATTAACTATAGTAGGTATAACGTTAGCAAAACTGTTAAATAAACTAACTTAAAATCCTATGTTAATCATTTTGACGTTTTTTCAGTTGATGTTTCTTGTATTTCTATTTAGATATAGCGCCCTATCTAGCTAGAATAAAGCCACTCTCAAGCGCTGTACAGCACGTAGATATACAATTTATACAATCAATACAATCGTGATGAATTCACAGGAGCTGCTTTATCAGGCGCTAACTACTAGTCATATGTCACCTGGAATAAACACACGTGGGCATATTTTACTCAATGTAAACCTTTATTGATCCATGCAACTGTTTCATGTGAGGTTTCCTATATAGACACACGTGTTACAGTGAAATTAAAACAATGGTTCGAAACTATAGTTCTTTTATTATGAACGATCAATTCGCGCAGTTTAGTCTTATACAACATTACCAGAAATATATCCTGGTCATTTCTCACAATTTTTGTGTCGTCATTATTCGTCCAATCAGAAGTGAGCATTGCTTTAAAGAATAACCAGTCAGTGTTGGTTTGGGTTTTATCATATAAAACACAACACCTGAACAATACTAATAAAGAAAAAATGCGTTTTCCGAGAATACCCTGTATGCCACAAAGCAGGTAAGTGATGCTACTACATTTGTAAATACCCTGTTTTCCTGTCGCGATTGTAGAACTAAAACGGTACGGTTATACACGCTGATCACTATTACTGAACTTAAAGCGAACTACATCTGTGAACTATCCAAGTGTAAAAATCCAAACAATCAGATTAGATGTCTGTGAAAAACCGCTTGAACTGTCAGGCAAAATGTTAATGATTACAAAATCGCAGACAATATGTCCTGCTGGATATACAAACGAATTCCTTATTTGTCTTCTCTCTGTAATAGTTTTAAAATCTGAAAAACAATGCATGTGTTTGCAGCATTTACAGGAAATGCTCTTATGAATGTCACCAGAGTTCCCTTGAAGAACACTGGTAACCCCTCGGCCTTAAAGCTTTGTATCGCACAGTCCGTGATACTTCTGTATTGACCCACCATATCACCTTGGTAACGGCTCTTGATCACGTCAAACGGCATACCCACGCCCCAGTTAATGCACCCGGCACACCCTCCGCTGACACTATCGGCCACCAATCCCCGAGAGTCCGTCAGGCCCCGGTCCTGGAGAAAACGTTTCACTTGATGAAAGTTGACCATAAAAAGGCCTCCTAGGGGAACCTCGCGACAGATCATCAGCGATGCCCCCTTGTAAAACCCAACAAGACCCTGTTTTCGTTGTACGTGCAGCCCAACATCCAAAGGACCACGAAAGTACTTAGTTTTGCCACCTGAAAATAAAAAGCTGTGAAACTAAATTCATGCTTTAGGACATAAAGAAGTTCAGATATACAAAGCTATGAAACTAAATGCATGCTTTAGGACATAAAGAAGTTCAGATATACAAAGCTGTGAAACTAAATTCATGCTTTAGGACATAAAGAGTTCAAATATACAAAGCTGTGAAACTAAATTCATGCTTTAGGACATAAAAACGTTCAGATATACAAAGCTGTGAAACTAAATTCATGCTTTAGGACATAAAGAAGTTCAAATCATAATACAAAGAAATGTAAAGTTTTATCAATAACGTTCATTGAAGGTAAATTAATATCATCGAGCAATAATTTGAGCTGGATAATGGGTTTTTTTCACTTGTAATTAAATATCCCTATTTTGATACTAACAGGCTATATTATTCTGCCAATGCGATGATGCAGCTTGTGATTGGAGAACCACTTTGACGTAATCCACTGGAATGACAAACGTCATTTCCGCCAGACTGCCAATACACCCGGCGACATAGCGGTACCGGCTGTCGACGTCTGCTGTGTGGTGTCCTTGAGTTAACAGTTTCAACGCTGCATTGTTTACTCCCCAGAACACGGAGTTGGTGAAGATGACAGTACACAGTGGCCAGGAAAGTCCCCTCAGTAAGCCGTCAGACTGGAACACATCAATAGTAAGCTATACTATTGACATTCATTTGTCCTACCACGGCTCCTATTGCAATATGCTCGGTGGGACGGTTACTACATCTGTTCAGAGGAACATTATTGTGACGACATCAGTTAGATTTTAACATCACGGATATTACAGCATTAAGATTCCACGAACTAACGTTAGAGGGATAAATACATTGTACTCTATTAAAACGTAAACAGTAGAAGATTTCTGTTAATAAACCCTGTAAGGGTTCTAAAACACGCATTGTTTAAATAACAAACACAAAACCTCATTTCTTTCTTGTTTCTATATTTTCTTTCATGCTGTGAATGTCTTCAAAAAGATCAACTGCAGGGTTACATTTTCGTGATATCAATCGGATTCGATTGGACGTCATATCTAGATCTAGGCTTTATCAAAACAATATTTAGAAAGAGACTTACAAGTTTACTTCTGTAGATTCCGGAGAGGATGGCAGGGAGTCTGACATCTGACCTTGTCTGCTGAATGACCTGATAATAGAGAGTAAAATAGAGAGTACTTCAAGGAAACTGTCGAATGTTGCATTGGTAGTTCAAGTAAACTATCGAATGTTGCATTGGTAGTTCATAGAAACTATCGAATGTTGCATTGGTAATTCATCGAAACTATTGAATGTTGCATTGGTAGTTCAAGGAAATCATCGAAAGGGAGTACTTCAAGGTCGGGAAGCAAAGGAGTGTTCCCATTGAATTATCGAAAGTTACGAGAGTATTTCTCGGAAAATATCGAAAGGGAGTACTTCAAGGTCGGGAAGCGAAGGAGTGCTCACATTGAATTATCGAAAGTTAAGGGAGTATTTCTCGAACAGATCGAAAGGGAGTACTTCAAGGTCGGGAAGCAAAGGAGTGCTCCCATTGAATTATCGAAAGTCACGGGAGTACTTCTCGGAAAAGATCGAAAGGGAGTACTTCAAGGTCGGGAAGCAAAGGAGAGCTCCCATTGAATTATCGAAAGTTACAGGAGTACTTCTCGGAAAAGATCGAAAGGGAGTACTTCAAGGTCGGGAAGCGAAGGAGTGCTCCCATTGAATTATCGAAAGTTACGGGATTACTTCTCGGAAAAGCTCGAAAGGAAGTACTTCAAGGTCGGGAAGCAAAGGAGTGCTCCCATTGAATTATCGAAAGTTACAGGAGTACTTCTCGGTAAAGATCGAAAGGGAGTACTTCAAGGTCGGGAAGCAGTACTCCCGTTAGGATATCGAAAGTTTACGGGAGTACTCCATAGAATCTACCGAATGTTAAAGGAGTATCAATGGAAAGTTGAGAGAGTAAAAGCTCGTTTTACCTTAACCGTGTCGAACGGATAACCAACTAACACCACGGCTATACCTGTAACACAAAGTCAATAAAACTGTCTATTCCAAAATCTTTATTTATTTACACGAAAGAACAATGTAGATTATGGTGCTGTTAATTTTGATATGTGAAGTAGGAAATAAAACTTTACCATACTGTTAACACAAGTTTGAATAAAGAACTGAAAGTCGGCAAGACATCAGAACAAATGTGATGAATATTTGTAGTCTACTGAGAAGTATAATAGCAAAATAAAACGCTTCAACAAAACATCGACAAAATATACCACTGAGTCAGTACATGTGGACAAATATAACCACAACGTAAACATTCAACAACAAAATATACCACTGCGTCAGTACACGAGGACAAATATAACCACAATGTAAACATCTAACGACAAAATATGCCACTGAGTCAGTACATGTGGACAAATATAATCAAAACGTAAACATTCAACAACAAAATATGCCACTGAGTCAGTACATGTGGACAAATATAATCAAAACGTAAACATTCAACGACAAAATATACCACTGAGTCAGTACATGTGGACAAATATAACGACAACGTAAACATTCAACGACAAAATATACCAATGAGTCAGTACATGAGGAAAAATAAATAATCGCAACTTAAACATTCAACGACAAAATATATCACTGAGTCAGTACATGAGGACAAATATTACCACAACGTAAACATTTAACGACAAAATATACCAATGAGTCAGTACATGTGGACAAATATAACCACAACGTAAACATTCAACGACAAAATATACCAATGAGTCAGTACATGTGGACAAATATAACCACAACGTAAACATTCAACGACAAAATATACCAATGAGTCAGTACATGTGGACAAATATAACCACAACGTAAACATTCAACGACAAAATATACCAATGAGTCAGTACATGTGGACAAATATAACCACAACGTAAACATTCAACGACAAAATATACCAATGAGTCAGTACATGTGGACAAATATAACCACAACGTAAACATTCAACGACAAAATATACCACTGAGTCAGTACATGTGGACAAATATAACCACAACGTAAACATTCAACGACAAAATATACCAATGAGTCAGTACATGTGGACAAATATAACCACAACGTAAACATTCAACGACAAAATATACCAATGAGTCAGTACATGTGGACAAATATAACCACAACGTAAACATTCAACGACAAAATATACCAATGAGTCAGTACATGTGGACAAATATAACCACAACGTAAACATTCAACGACAAAATATACCAATGAGTCAGTACATGTGGACAAATATAACCACAACGTAAACATTCAACGACAAAATATACCAATGAGTCAGTACATGTGGACAAATATAACCACAACGTAAACATTCAACGACAAAATATACCAATGAGTCAGTACATGTGGACAAATATAACCACAACGTAAACATTCAACGACAAAATATACCAATGAGTCAGTACATGTGGACAAATATAACCACAACGTAAACATTCAACGACAAAATATACCACTGAGTCAGTACATGTGGACAAATATAACCACAACGTAAACATTCAACGACAAAATATACCAATGAGTCAGTACATGTGGACAAATATAACCACAACGTAAACATTCAACGACAAAATATACCAATGAGTCAGTACATGTGGACAAATATAACCACAACGTAAACATTCAACGACAAAATATACCAATGAGTCAGTACATGTGGACAAATATAACCACAACGTAAACATTCAACGACAAAATATACCAATGAGTCAGTACATGTGGACAAATATAACCACAACGTAAACATTCAACGACAAAATATACCAATGAGTCAGTACATGTGGACAAATATAACCACAACGTAAACATTCAACGACAAAATATACCAATGAGTCAGTACATGTGGACAAATATAACCACAACGTAAACATTCAACGACAAAATATACCAATGAGTCAGTACATGTGGACAAATATAACCACAACGTAAACATTCAACGACAAAATATACCAATGAGTCAGTACATGTGGACAAATATAACCACAACGTAAACATTCAACGACAAAATATACCAATGAGTCAGTACATGTGGACAAATATAACCACAACGTAAACATTCAACGACAAAATATACCACTGAGTCAGTACATGAGGAAAAATAAATAATCGCAACTTAAACATATCACTGAGTCAGTACATGAGGACAAATATTACCACAACGTAAACATTTAACGACAAAATATACCAATGAGTCAGTACATGTGGACAAATATAACCACAACGTAAACATTCAACGACAAAATATACCAATGAGTCAGTACATGTGGACAAATATAACCACAACGTAAACATTCAACGACAAAATATACCAATGAGTCAGTACATGTGGACAAATATAACCACAACGTAAACATTCAACGACAAAATATACCAATGAGTCAGTACATGTGGACAAATATAACCACAACGTAAACATTCAACGACAAAATATACCAATGAGTCAGTACATGTGGACAAATATAACCACAACGTAAACATTCAACGACAAAATATACCAATGAGTCAGTACATGTGGACAAATATAACCACAACGTAAACATTCAACGACAAAATATACCAATGAGTCAGTACATGTGGACAAATATAACCACAACGTAAACATTCAACGACAAAATATACCAATGAGTCAGTACATGTGGACAAATATAACCACAACGTAAACATTCAACGACAAAATATACCAATGAGTCAGTACATGTGGACAAATATAACCACAACGTAAACATTCAACGACAAAATATACCAATGAGTCAGTACATGTGGACAAATATAACCACAACGTAAACATTCAACGACAAAATATACCAATGAGTCAGTACATGTGGACAAATATAACCACAACGTAAACATTCAACGACAAAATATACCACTGAGTCAGTACATGTGGACAAATATAACCACAACGTAAACATTCAACGACAAAATATACCACTGAGTCAGTACATGAGGACAAATATAACCACAACGTAAACATTCAACGACAAAATATACCACCCTGTCAGTACATGAGGACAAATATAACCACAACGTAAACATTCAACGACAAAATATTCCACTGTGTCAGTACATGCGGACAAATATAACCACAACGTAAACATTCAACGACAAAATATACCAATGAGTCAGTACATGTGGAAAAATATAACCACAGCGTAAACATTCAACGACAAAATATACCACTGTGTCAGTACATACGGACAAATATAACCACAACGTAAACATTCAACGACAAAATATTCCACTGAATCAGTACATGAGGAAAAATAAATAATCGCAACTTAAACATTCAACGACAAAATATATCACAGAGTCAGTACATGAGGACAAATATAACCAAAACGTAAACATTCAACAACAAAATATACCACTGAGTCAGTACATGAGGACAAATATAACCACAACGTTAACATTCAACGACAAAATCTGAACTTAAAGTCAACTTGTAAAAAGCAACAGCAGAAATAATCACGACAAGAGGAAAGACATATGTTCACGAAAGGAACGACATCGTGATCCCCAGATGATCACGAAAGGAACGAGTTTTACATGGACCACGTTCGGTATCTGCATGACCTTCTATTCATTTCTGGAAGACAGGAAGGTCAACAATGACCTTTAACACGGTTAATAAGTCATAAATCATCAAAGACATTTAAATTTCACGAGTGAAGTATTTTAAAGATTGTGCATTGAAAATAATGAATGCTTTAAATGTGCCTTTTTGATTTATAAGTTAATTTGTCTAGATGTATACAGTCAGGAAGACTAGTAGACTTGAAGTAAAACTGCCATTAAACGCAGATCAATGTTCTCCTTTTGTCGCTAGAGTTGTTCAAAGATATTAAGTGTATCTTTAAGGCTGTTTAGAATGTACAATGTATGTGAAACCCTTTTATTATATGAATTCTAAAAATAAAAGAACTCAAAAGATCATAATTATGAGATAACGTGCAGATTGCCTGCCCCATTAGAGTACCTGCGGATTTTCTCTTACTTAAAGCTATTATACTCAATGAATACCAGGTTCACTTTCAACGTCTAGTACACATTACCTGTACTTATCTGCCTGTGTAACAATGTAAGACATCAAATCTTTCAATTAAGATGTCATTGTGAATTTTTGTACTTTCCATATCCCCTGTATCATTATTGAATTATTAAATAATATTATTTTATAATCTGATGTACCATGTCGACTCCTAGTACTTCATTCAGTACTCAACATAGAACCTACCACCTAGTACTTCATTCAGTACTCAGTATAGAACCTACCACCTAGTACTTCACTCAGTACTCAACATCGAACTTACCACCTAGTACTTCATTCAGTACTCAACATAGAACCTACCACCCAGTACTTCATTCAGTACTCAACATAGAACCTACCTACCACCTAGTACTTCATTCAGTACTCAACATAGAACCTACCACCCAGTACTTCATTCAGTACTCAACATAGAACCTACCTACCACCTAGTACTTCATTCAGTACTCAACATAGAACCTACCACCCAGTACTTCATTCAGTACTCAACATAGAACCTACCACCCAGTACTTCATTCAGTACTCAACATAGAACCTACCACCCAGTACTTCATTCAGTACTCAACATAGAACCTACCACCCAGTACTTCATTCAGTACTCAACATAGAACCTACCACCCAGTACTTCATTCAGTACTCAACATAGAACCTACCACCCAGTACTTCATTCAGTACTCAACATAGAACCTACCACCCAGTACTTCATTCAGTACTCAACATAGAACCTACCACCCAGTACTTCATTCAGTACTCAACATAGAACCTACCACCCAGTACTTCATTCAGTACTCAACATAGAACCTACCACCCAGTACTTCATTCAGTACTCAACATAGAACCTACCACCCAGTACTTCATTCAGTACTCAACATAGAACCTACCACCCAGTACTTCATTCAGTACTCAACATAGAACCTACCACCCAGTACTTCATTCAGTACTCAACATAAAACCTACCACCGAGTACTTCATTCAGTACTCAACATAGAACCTACCACCCAGTACTTCACTCAGTACTCAACATAGAACCTACTACCCAGTACTTCATTCAGTACTCAACATAGAACCTACCACCCAGTCCTTCACTCAGTACTCAACATAGAACCTACTACCCAGTACTTCACTCAGTACTCAACATAGAACCTACCACCCAGTCCTTCACTCAGTACTCAACATAGAACCTACTACCCAGTACTTCACTCAGTACTCAACATAGAACCTACTACCCAGTACTTCATTCAGTACTCAACATAGAGCCTACCACCCAGTTCTTCATTCAGTACTCAACATAGAACCTACCACCTATTACTTCATTCAGTACTCAACATAGAACCTACCACCCAGTACTTCATTCAGTACTCAACATAGAACCTACCTACCACCTATTACTTCATTCAGTACTCAACATAGAACCTACCACCTATCACTTCATTCAATACTCAACATAGAACCTACCACCTATTACTTCATTCAGTACTCAACATAGAACCTACCTACCACCTATTACTTCATTCAGTACTCAACATAGAACCTACCACCCAGTACTTCATTCAGTACTCAACATAGCACCGACCACCTAGTTCTCCATTCAGTATTCAACATAGAACCTACCACCTAGTACTTCATTCAGTACTCAACATAAAACCTACCACCTAGTACTTCATTCAGTACTCAACATAAAACCTACCACCTAGTACTTCATTCAGTACTCAACATAAAACCTACCACCCAGTACTTCATTCAGTACTCAAAATAGAACCTACTACCCAGTACTTCATTCAGTACTCAACATAGAACCTACCTACCACCTATTACTTCATTCAGTACTCAACATAGAACCTACCACCTATCACTTCATTCAGTACTCAACATAGAACCTACCTACCACCTATTACTTCATTCAGTACTCAACATAGAACCTACCACCTAGTGCTTCATTCAGTACTCAACATAGAACCTACCACCCAGTACTTCATTCAGTACTCAACATAGAACCTACCACCTACCGTATTTTGACGCATGTGTTGTAATGCTGCTTTTTGACTAAAGTTGTCGGTCAATTTCAATTAGATCGTGGCGAATAAAAAATATCCTTTCTACATATTAGATTTAATAATGAAGCACTTATCTTGCAACCTTTGTTCTATAACAGCTTAACTAACCATGGGATTAAAACAATTATGCAGCGACATTATTCAAATTGTAGTGCGACATATACAAGAAAGAAAACTCAGCTTTTCCTTGATAAATAGTAAAATCTTCCTCTTTTCTTATCCAATATAATTAAATTTAGAAGTTATTGTATCTAATTTTAAACCTGAAAAAACTGACGGCTTCCATCCTTATACAAAAGAAATGCAACAACGTCATTACAAAATACAATCAAACATTTTAAAAACGATGTAAGGAATACACTTAAATGTCTTTTAGTAAGACGATGCAGAAAATGTAACACAGAAAACATAAAGTCTGTTTCGATCTAATTATTGGTACTAAAGATCAAAAGAAAATCAATAGCCTAAATGCTTCAATACAAATGTTTACATACAGCGAACAAGGAAAGAGTGTCTATAAAACCCTTGTTTAACGTTACTAATGTATAGCTTTGACTACAACAGGTAACATATCTCTATCTAGTGTTTTACAGTAGACCAAGCACCTTGTAGCGTCAAATATCAACTAAAATATGACAAAATATATCTCAAATTAGAAAACCAAATTGGACAACGACAGGACGCAGAAATGAAAATGAACTGTGATGTGTATTTCATTGACAGTGTGTGTAGGCATACCCTTTTAGGGGGGGGGGNGGGGGCTGACGTGTATACTAATGACTCAAATAATCTCTGTGTATTGTGCAAATATTTCTATGTATCAATCATGTGACTCGACAACACGCTCTCACCATGATCCTTCCCTGTCGAGATTGTATACTAATATTGTCATCAAAGTAAACAGCTCATTAAATTAACAACCCGAGCCCTACCACTGATCAGGTCAAATTGGCGATAACACGCCTTACTGTTCTCTTGCATCATAAAAAGCATTACTTTGTCCTAAAACAGCTCTAATGGTATTCATGATCTTGATGTTTTCCTCATGGAGAACGTACCGGTTCTTATTTCTAATGACGTTGTTTAACGTTAATGTTGATTGTACGTGTGGCTTCTAACCACTTAAACATTTTCCATCATCTGCGGGTGCTTCTTTAATAAGTGTCTGTTTATCAAAGGTTAAATTAAGTCACTACTATTTACCTCCAACAGCTCCTGCTAGAAAGCCATGAAAGGAATTGTCTGCCATCTCTCAAGGACAACGTGCTTCGGAATGTTAAATGTTCCTCGGTCGATGGATTCTTTGGTGTAGAGACATTGAATTATGTGCGATTCTAATGATAATGCCACATGTTAATTGTTTGTTTAAGTTTAATTGCAAAATAGATATCAGGCCTAGAGAAGACTGCATTTAAATCAGACCATCCAATCAGGTATACTTGCCAGTTTTGTTCTTTACTTTCGTACGTATTTTATACCGTTAATCACTTAATACACGATTCACAATTCACTCTCTTTTTAAACACAGTCGCATTAGATCATATATTTCAGTGAGAGGCTTATTGAAATACTTGTTGCTGTAGATATTAAACCACTACTTACCTATCGGGTATCCGTCGGGTGGTAGTGCAAGTTCCCAAGAACTTGGTATATATACCTAGTTATAAAAAAGTATTGCGTCAGACCATTTTTGTTTCAATTTTCCTTTCTTTGTTTGATGTGATTAATGTTACTTCCCTGTGATGACTCTGACCTGTACCAGGTGCACGTATACTTACACCCGGTTACGTACAGGACATTCAGTAGATACCGACTCAGCATGGTGCTAGACCTGCGCACATTCTCTAAGTTCCCTAATTAAATAGCATTGCCCTCAGGGTATTCATACGAGCTTATGTTTTAGACAACAAACGGAATCTATACACTGAAATGGGATGAGAAATACAGATGACTTTGGATCAATGCTATAACCAATATGTAGTTGTTAAATTGGATGTAAAAAAGAAGTTAAAGGTTTGCATATATTTGATAAAAGTGTTATTATTGTCAACGGGGGTCTTGGAATTATCAGAGGAATTTAATCGACCAGCTCAGTGGTCTGGAGGTGATGTAAGCGTCCACATTAGGTGTACAAAATGCGTCACGTCATGTTCCCTGATCCAATAAAACCAGAACACGGCAAAAATTTAATATTTCTGAACAACACTTTTTTCAATAGATCATCAATTTTGAACATCAAATATCATTTATTGAATTAAAAAAACACATTGAAATTCCAAACGGTCTTTTCGAGGCAATTTTGTGCATTGTGATTAAGAATCACCGAGCTACATTGTAATGCATTAAGAACTCCCGGGGAGTATACTACAAACGCAAGAATGTCACCAATCCCCGGCAAAGTGGGAAAACTCGCATTATATCTAGAAACATGGTTTGCCAGGTTGGTTAATATGAAAAATGGAATGGAATTCACGTTACAACACCAGACTGGGCAAAACGTGTTCAAATTTAATTTCAATACATTTGTCATTTTGAGCAGATATCGTAACCTGGTTTTAGCTGGGTATAGATATGTCTGACTGATCAATCTTCCTACGAATCGACACCGTACAAATAACTAAAAAGGTTTTATTATATCTTGTGATATGGTATTTCTTTGTCGGTATGAGATCGATGTGTTTGATTACGCTCATTAGTGTAGTTTTGTTTTCTCTAAAGGAGTTCTCGATCTAAGGGCGTGACATTACTTGGATTTATATAGCGGGTGTCATCGATGAAGTAGATGACGCTTACCCTTCCGGAACATCTGGTCTTTTTCTCCTTGTAATATTTCAATCATCATATTGTGCCGTAGTGTTATCGATTTTGAGATCGAATTATGCTTTTGTTGACGCTTCGGTATTCTCCTGGTGTTTTTTAGTTGTGTTACATGAACTTCGGTACTAAAACATGTGTCATGGACTTTTATTAATAATAAAGTCGATATTATATTTTCAATTCGTTTCAAGAAAAACACACATTGGAAACGCAGTACGTTTTAATGTATAAATTATATAAACAATTGCTATGCCTAGAATGTGTCATCTACTGTCAAGGTACTGGAGTATTTGTGAGTATACTACAAACGTCACAGCGTTCACTGGAAACGCTCGGACACAAGTCACGGCACAGCCCCTGTAGAACACTCGGAGTCCTTCTGCCTTGTAGCTCTTGACTGCACAATCCAACGGCCCATTGTACTGGCCAAGCAGATCTGCTTGGTAACGGCTCTTAACGACATCAATCGGCATTATTGAGAACCAAGTTATACTTCCGGCACAGCCACCAGCAATGAAGTCCGCTATGAACCCCTTGGAGTCAGTCCAGCCCTTACTTTTCAGACCTTCACTGAAGGACTCATAGACAAGCAGAAAGAGTCCGTAAGACGGCACTTCTCGCCAAAACATGGCGCCGCCACCTTTGTATAATCCTGATAATCCCTTGGTTCTGTACACGTGCTTAGCGCATTGTATTGGTCCCTTGAAATAAGGATCCTTGCCTGGTGTGTGAACTGTAATGGGAAAAAAACTACTGTTAATTATCGACCATTTTTCTTGTTTGCAACAGTGTTAATACTAACAGCATGTACAGTAACAGTCCTGCAGGTGGGAGATCGGGAAAAGAATACACCTGCTGTTACCCACTGCATGTTTCGTAGGAGGCGACTAATATGGAAACCCCCTGCTGAATTGGGGATTTGCTTTGGTGTCCTCTATTTGGGGACACAAAAGCGACCAAAATAAATCTGCTGCACCCATTGCAATATTTGGGATCTTTATCTTTCTTTTTAGTTCTAAATACCTTTTATTTCCTAGCGCCTTGCTTGGCAACACCTCACTTTTGCCCTTAGTGTTGAGCGTTTGCTCAGGTGAGGAAGGCAATGGGTTCCGTCCCCAGGCCGGGACATACCAAAGTCTTAAAAATGGTAGTTGTTATTACCTACTTAACGTTCAACATTTAGGGGAATGGCAACAACTGGTTCATCCGTTGTCAGTATAATGTGACCGGGCGGATTGCTATGCTTGGTGCCTTCGTCATTGTATGTCAGTGAGATAGCACTTTAAAGTCGGCATCAGATCCGACCTATCACAAGGAGACAAGCACACACACACGCAAGCACGCATAAACTACACACATGGAGGCACAACCTTAAATGACCTTAGCTGTTAAATAGGACGTTATCCAAAATTAAACCAAACCAAACCAAATCAAGGTATTTTGAATATCATTCTTGATATTGCAATCAAAATGTATTGATTTCATATGCGAGTTTGATTTTAAAAAGATCGTTTTTGCTCATTGATGGGAAAACAACTTCAAAGAACAACGTACAAAGAGTGAAAACAAAGTATGTGCATAGTAAATAAGAACACTGGAAGGACCGCTCAATGTCTCTGTGGTTATACCTTTTGTTCCGTGTGTATCCGGAACAATCTGGGACTGCAAAACTACTTTGACATAATCAGTAGGTATGACAGGAATTAGTTGCGCAGCGCCCCCTACACATCCTGCCAGGTAAATATTGAGGTAGGATGACTTCTTAGTGTCCTTGTCTTTGTCGAGGAACTTCAGTGTGTTACCGTAGACGCCGAACAGGACGGAGTTAACAACGCCGTACGACATGAGTGGCCAGGACAGCCCTCGGAAGAATCCAGCAGTCTAGTCGGCAAAAGAAAACAGATCCTGTCGTAGTTCCTAACAGGGTCTAATTTATTCATATACGAAAACGTAAAAGAAAACTGTTTGTCAATTTCAACGTAAGAGTATCAAACAGCAACAACTCATGAGCACATCAACAAGACTTGCAAAAACAATCAAAAGTGGTGCCATGATCAATACCAACAAAAATATCCGAAATCTTACATAGTTGTCACCAATGACATTTTACGTGAGAGGAGATTGATGATATAGGCAGATTTTATGACACTGAGTTTTTCACATTAGCTAAGGTTTGAATGGCAATACTATTTTCATCAGTGTTTTTCCTAAGAATGTACATTCAGTTACTGGTTATAACTATACGGTTGCTTAGTTTCCTATCAGAAGTCTGAACACACATAATAATATCAACATTGAGTCAATGGTTCCAGCCAATGCTGTATCAGTGCTCACCAAGCCCTGCTTGAAAATGTTCGAAGCCATCGCCACAGTTCCCTTGAGCTGACTCCCATGTTGCGTCTGTAGTTTTACCTGATGTGAGAGAAATGAAGCTTCTTCTGAGATTACGTAAATGAGCCAGTACATGTACTACAATCAGATCATTATTTTGTGACATATATCACAGGTACTAAGTGATGGCTATTTCTAAACTACATTACAAGTAACAAATTAAAATAAACATACATAACAAGTACTAAATCATTTTGATCTACATACCATTACTAAGTTATTTATGTACTACATAACAAGTACTATGAGGTGAATATTCTGACCTACATAACAAGTACTATGAGGTGAATATTCTGACCTACATAACAAGTACTACGAGGGGGACATTTCTGACCTACATAACAAGTACTATGAGGGGGACATTTCTGACCTACATAACAAGTACTATGAGGTGGATATTTCTGACCTACGAGGTGAATATTTCTGACCTACATAACAAGTGCTATAAGGTGAATATTTCTGACCTACATAACAAATACTATGAGGTGGATATTCTGACCTACATAACAAGTACTATGAGGTGAATATTCTGACCTACATAACAAGTACTATGAGGTGAATATTCTGACCTACATAACAAGTACTATGAGGGGGACATTTCTGACCTACATAACAAGTACTATGAGGGGGACATTTCTGACCTACATAACAAGTACTATGAGGGGGACATTTCTGACCTACATAACAAGTACTATGAGGGGGACATTTCTGACCTACATAACAAGTACTATGAGGGGGACATTTCTGACCTACATAACAAGTACTATGAGGGGGACATTTCTGACCTACATAACAAGTACTATGAGGGGGACATTTCTGACCTACATAACAAGTACTATGAGGTGAATATTTCTGACCTACGAGGTGAATATTTCTGACCTACATAACAAGTGCTATAAGGTGAATATTTCTGACCTACATAACAAATACTATGAGGTGGATATTCTGACCTACATAACAAGTACTATGAGGTGAATATTCTGACCTACATAACAAGTACTATGAGGTGAATATTCTGACCTACATAACAAGTACTATGAGGGGGACATTTCTGACCTACATAACAAGTACTATGAGGGGGACATTTCTGACCTACATAACAAGTACTATGAGGTGAATATTTCTGACCTACGAGGTGAATATTTCTGACCTACATAACAAGTGCTATAAGGTGAATATTTCTGACCTACATAACAAATACTATGAGGTGGATATTTCGGACCTACATTACAAGAGATATGAGGTGGATATTTCTGACCTACATAACAAGTACTAAGAGGGGGATATTTCAGGCCTACATAGCCAGTACTATGAGGTGGATATTTCTGACCTACATAACAAATACTATGAGGTGGATATTTCTGACCTGCATAACAAGTGATATGAGGTGAATATTCTGACCTACATAACAAGTACTATGAGGTGATTATTTCTGACCTACATAACAAGTACTACGAAGTACAGTAATGTACATATACCAAGAATGTACATCAACACTTAGATAACGTATCACAGTGTCTATTTTTCCTGAAATGAGTATATTAAACTATCTCTTCGTTAGAATACACCAAAATCAAGGGACTGACTTAAAATAAAATGTTGAAACAAGAAATATAACACAGAGAGGGACTGTCACTACACGCGCCTCACTCCGAAGTACGCAATCACAATAACCTCTTTTAATATATTCTCAAATTTCTGAGGAAGCCGAAAAGATATTGGTCACCACGATAACGCTTACATACATTCGTTTTAGTTAAGTTTCTTCACACAATATTCAGTTAACCTCAAATAGCTATTTCAATAGCAAACGAAAAATCAACCGTCCTTTTAAGCAATTTATCTTTGGGTTTTTTTAGGGGTTTTTTTTATATACAGTATCATAATGTACTAGAAATACAATATCATGTTATACTTTAAGTAATATATCATAATGCACTAGAAATACAATGTCATGTTATAACTCAAGTTATATATCATAATGTACTAGAAATACAATACCATGTTATAAGTCAAGTTACATGTATATACAGGATCATGATGTACTAGAAATACAATATCATGTTATAATTTATGTAACATATCATTTTGTACTAGAAATACAATTTCATGTTATCATTTAAGTTACATGTATACATCGTAATGTACTATAAATACAATATCAAGTCACAATATAAGTAATATATCATAATGTACCAGAAATACAACATCATGTTATAATTTAAGTAATATATCATAATGCACTAGAAATACAACATCATGTTATAATTTAAGTTACATGTATACATCACAATGTACCAGAAATACAACATCATGTTACAATATATAAGTAAAACATCATAATGTACTAGAAATACAATATCATGTTATAACTCAAGTTACATGTATATACAGTTTCATGATGTACTAGAAATACAATATCATGTTATAATATAAATAATATATCATTTTGTACTAGAAATACAATACCATGTTATAAGTCAAGTTACATGTATATACAGTATCATGATGTACTAGAAATACAATATCATGTTATAATATAAATAATATATCATTTTGTACTAGAAATACAATACCATGTTATAAGTCAAGTTACATGTATATACAGTATCATGATGTACTAGAAATACAATATCATGTTATAATTTAAGTGATATATCATTTTGTACTAGAAATACAATATCATGTTATAATTTAAGTAATATATCATAATGTACTAGAAATACAATATCATTTTTTGTTTGTTTTCATTACGTAGTAAACTCGTTATATTGTATAAAAACAGCGTTTTCATTTTGTAGTAAACAAGCAATATTGTATAATAACGTGTTTTTTTTTTAATCTTATTTTTATTAGGAACCATTAATCGCCATAATTTAAGCATATTATATATAGTGTATTGATTCACATTTAAAACGAAAAGGAAGTTAATAAAAGTAAATAATCAAAATAAAAGATTCAATCCGGAAACTAAAAGGTCCCGTGTTTACGTTAAGCAATTTATCTTATTATCTTTAGGGAAAGACAAAATCCGCAAACATATTTCACCTCACACTAAATATTAGGACCATGCAGACACTACAAAACCTAGAGTGCATGTAGTTTTCTAAAAGCTTTACAGCAGATGAACTCGTGCTCAAGTACAGTTTAAATACTGCGATCACAATGTGCACAGTAGGTACAGGTATACATTTCTATTAGGTTTCAGCTAGACAATCGATATAGTTTCCATGTCATACACTACAAACATGGTAGTATACCTCACAATGGCCGTTAACTGAATGGTCTATCGTACCTTTGCCGCAATGTCAAATGATGTATTTATTACCTTTGCCGTTATGTCATATGTTGTATTTATTTAGCTTACCTTTGTCGTATCAAAGGGATGTCCGACCAACAGACCTGCAGAACCTGCGAATTACAATTAAAGTGTTTATAATAACATAAATGATTCAATTTGCTGATGTGATATTTCCATGTATATTTCCTAATTCCGAAGCATTAACGAACATTCATTATATTCTTTATGGCCGCTCTTTACACATGATATAAAGGATTTTGCATTTTTTTTGTAATAAAGTTAACACTTATATGATGAATGATTATAATATATATTGATATACTGATATTGAACGATGCTTTACACCTCCGATAGCTCCCGCTATATAGTCGTTTATCAGGTGACTAGGCATGTCTCATATCCCAATAGTGTGCTGATTCTCAATATGTCTCCACTGCAAGTTTAAAACTGGGTCTGGACGGCTTTACTGGAAGTACTGGACAGACCACTGTATCTGCCTACCGGAAGTGCATGATATTGGTTTCCTCCATCTGTAGTGGCCGTATGACTTTCCTGTACAAGTATTGACGTTTGTTAATGATTTAATGATTCCAGTCATATATCAGGTGTGATTAATTATATGTTGCCTTTTAATTTCACCTAACAATGAGTCGATGACAATCAAAGAAGGATCATATACTGTGTTGTTACTACAAGGAACATGGGTGTTGTTAGAGGAATGGATTAGTAAAACCGCTCTGAGACAATTAAGAAATATTGCTCGGTATTGCCTATAAAAACAATTAGAAACATATCAAAATGTATAACGCTACATTTCACAACCTAACAGCAATTATTTGTATGCTGCTTTATAGAAACTGAATCATTGTTATGGCCATTTAGGAACATTAAGATATCTTAACAACCAGTTATATATATGTAGATAGTTTATGACTAATACTTGTACAGACAGCTTCACATTTCAGACCGACCGACCTAAAAACAGGACGTATTATACATGATAACTTCAGCAAGGGCAAAACACATCGTAAGACAACTACACGAGGACATTTATAAAGCTATTACAATCATTGCCATCAGCTTCAATGTCTCGTTCATTTGTCGCCTGTCCATTTATTATTTAAATATTATATTTTTATAATGGATGTAAATACACACATGTGATGCAAATGATTACATTTTATGAAAGTGTTTATTTTTCATTTTCGTCTTAGTAATCGCTAAAGAAATATTCTACAATATCAATTAACAACACTGTTACAGCTGGGACAGCTGGCATTTACATTATAACTGATGTCGGGTGAAATGATACCATTTATATATCGCCTTTGACGTAAAGGATACTTAAACCCGAGAGTATACAACCTGTCGCTAACAGCCTGATTGACACCGTGGCTTCGTAGATACAGGGCTTTGCTGCAAGTAAGTCTGAGACATAATTACTAGGCGTTCATGCTTTATTTTACCCATACCCACCAATGGGGAGAAATATGAGATGTACCGAAAGTCAGTCCGTCAAGTGATTAATCTATCTATTACTTCGTGATAAAGTTGTCTTAGGGAAGACAATAGGATTATAGACGGAACAGTATAATAGAAATTATCCAAAAAAAGCATTTTCCTTGAGGTCCAAGGACCATAGCTTGCATTGACATAAGGAGTGGGCGGCCTTTCTTCAATGTTCGTGCCGGCATAAACGCAAATCGGTTACATGCATACTCCACGACGCCCGCTAGGGCTTCTTGGTAAATTTGGTTGGAACCGATTTGCGTTCACATCGGCCTGACCACTGACAGATACTGTTCAATCCTTATAATTACATTTTAAATTGTATGGTTATTATTGATCTTAATTAAGATATTCCTTTATATTTTCGATATTAAAGTGTCTGCATCGTCAGTGCATACAAGACTCCTAGACGATTTTCTCTGATTGAGGTCGGAGGTCAATATGTAGATTGCAGTGGCCTATATTTGAGTCATGTCACATCACCCTCATAGATTGCCCATATATCGGTCTGATCAATGTTTATGCCGAAGAACGTAAATCGATGTATCCGTAGATTTTCTATACATTCAAAACCCGAAAAGAAGAAAATATATAATTGATAATAGATTGATTATAAAATTTACCTAAGTAATTTAATGCAATGTTCGTCGCCCTTTAATAAATAACCCCTTAGGTATAGTGAAGTAATGTGCACTCTGATTTACTATATATGTTCAGTGTAGATATGACCATCCACATACATGTATCTAACACGATTTTCTACGTTTTTGTGACCCATTTGTGCGAAAGCCTCGCTGACGATGAACTCTCGAGACAAGTCAACTTGACAAGAGAAGACTGACAGACCTTTCGTATGACCCCGCATCTCTTTGCAATTGGACATTTGTTTGTATACTGTGAGTGTTCATACACGGCGTCGTTGACTATAGTACAGTAGTAGTGTGTACACATAGTACATTGATGTACTTGTTTGTATGTGTTGATATGAGGCATTGGTTTCTATGCATTACTCGTACTTGCTTTAACATAACTACATACCTTTTGTCACCGTAGTTCCGCTGTCATCAGTATCATACCGTTAGCTGTTGTCCACACGGCTGACATGGCCTAGGTTAACATGGAACATAAACGAGGTCAAGCTTGTGTTTACTTAGCCGGGTATGATAGGTTAGCTCACTTCTTACCAAGGCCAGTAGGTAATCGCCTTCACTAGTATGGATACGACTGTACGTAGAGTCTTTGTTCAGTGATTGCTATATTTAGATTACCATTGGTTGGGTTGACTCGCTGTTATGGTGTACTTTGTGTAACTTCTGGTTATGATTCCCATAACGTATTACGGACTTACACTCCGTAGTATTGTTAGATGTAGTTGTGGTAAATTCCAGTAAAGGGGTGTGTGGATCCCAGTGCTTGCAATCGGGTAGACTAGCCCTAGTTCGATATGTTATGCTTGCGTTCAAGTTGTACTATAGTCGTACACAATTTAAGTGGTGTCCGTGTGTTATGCAGACGTTAAATTGGTGTTATACATGCGTTATATTGGTGTTATATTGTTGTTATACAGGCGTTATATTGGTGTTATACATGCGTTATATTGGTGTTATACATGCGTTATATTGGTGTTATATTGGTGTTATATTGGTGTTATACAGTCTGCTCATTGGTGTTATATTGTTGTTATACAGGCGTTATATTGGTGTTATACATGCGTTATATTGGTGTTATATTGGTGTTATATTGGTGTTATACAGGCGTTATATTGGTTTTATACATGCGTGATATTGGTGTTATATTGGTGTTATACAGGCGTTATATTGGTGTTATACAACCGTTATATTGATGTTATACAGGCGTTATATTCGTGTTATACATGCGTTATATTGGTGTTATACATGGCGTTATAGAAGTGTTATTACGGTGTGATAGCGATAATGATGCACTGTGGTGTTATTGATTATAACGGCGTTAGAAAGGTTTTATATAAATGATATATCACCGTTATAGTGACATTAGATTGGTGTTAACTGATGTCATACATTGTGTTAAAGTGCACTTAAAGTGGAGATCACTGCGCATATTTTGGTTGCATAAGAGACAAGGATTGGTTTGCGATAGCACGGACTGCGTGTCGTTTTTACTAAAGACGATGAAAGCTTATCCGAGTATTGCAGATGCAAATGTATCTGTGTTAGTTACATTTAGATAAACCCATGCACCATTTTTCAGTAATTCGTATCCTACAAACATACGCTTGTAATAATCCAGTGTGATATATCGGATTTTATCATTGGTATTACCTCTTTGACCCACATATATATCTTCATAGTTTGCTATCAATTGGCTTATACTGTCGGCAAGCACACTCTCCTCAGTTCTAAAGACTGTTAAGCTACAAGTTGTTGGAAGACACAAGTGCAGTTAACAGATTGGCATCATGTCTAGTTTGTTCATTTAGAAGACAGTGAAAGAAACAAAAAGGTCTTTGATTTCAATGACACCAAATTTTTACATAGTCTTTGGTCACTTGGAATTATCTCAAATTTGCGTTCACATAATCGAAATTTAAATTTTGTGTACAAATGCTTTACATTACCAATGGCAATATTTAGATATTTTTGGTACATACTCTGTCTTAAGTTCTTTGGACAAAAACAGTTTGTTACTGAAGAACCTTTTTTCATATTTCTGTGTAATGTTCTGCTTTAATTGAACACTAAGTTGTCAGAGTCATGTATAATGGTTTGGAGGTTATTATCACACATCATATGTCGCTGTACCATTGTAAAACTTGTCAGAGTCGTGTATAATGGTTTGGAGGTTATTCTCACACATCACATGTCGCTGTACCATTGTAAAACTTGTCCGAGTCGTGTATAATGGTTTGGAGGTTATTCTCACACATCACATGTCGCTGTACCATTGTAAAACTTGTCCGAGTCGTGTATAATGGTTTGGAGGTTATTCTCACACATCACATGTCGCTGTACCATTGTAAAACTTGTCCGAGTCGTGTATAATGGTTTGGAGGTTATTCTCACACATCACATGTCGCTGTACCATTGTAAAACTTGTCAGAGTCGTGTATAATGGTTTGGAGGTTATTCTCACACATCACATGTCGCTGTACCATTGTAAAACTTGTCAGAGTCGTGTATAATGGTTTGGAGGTTATTCTCACACATCACATGTCGCTGTACCATTGTAAAACTTGTCAGAGTCGTGTATAATGGTTTGGAGGTTATTCTCACACATCACATGTCGCTGTACCATTGTCCTAGCCACTATAACGCAGGGAATGGACACCACGAGCAGGACAATGGGTGAACGGATGACGCAGTGTAGAACGCCGAGTACTCGTGAAAGATATCTAGAAGTACGGTATTCCCGATGAGACGAGACATAAAGGTATACATCTAAAGTCGTCAAGCACGTTCGGGTTAGCTTTTGGCATTTACGCTGTAAGGTATTCATGCCGTCAATAAATCTTCTGCGTCAAAATCAGTCGCAGACGCTCTACAGTTGATTTGGTCGTCTGCTCTACAGTTGATTTAGTCGTCTGCTCTACAGTTGATTTGGTCGTCTGCTCTACAGGTGATTTGGTCGTATGCTCTACAGTTGATTTGGTCGTCTGTTCTACAGTTGATTTGGTCGTCTGCTCTACAGTTGATTTAGTCGTCTGCTCTACAGTTGATTTGGTCGTCTGCTCTACAGTTAATTTGGTCGTCTGCTCTACAGTTTATTTGGTCGTCTGCTCTACAATTGATTTGGTCGTCTGCGTGCCCCACCTCGATGATTTTCAATTTCTCGCTTTGAAGTGTGTTTAGTGAAAATCAATGTAATAAAGGTAAGTTGGATGAAACAACCGTGCTCAAATTGATCAGGAAGCTCTATTTCTAGAGTAACATAGTTCGTCAAGGTGAAGGCACATAACAGCTATGTTCGCAATAATGTTTGGAAAATATCTCCCCACAATGCTACGTACAACGGCTTGTTCAGACAATGAAAAATGTTTGCCGATGTCTTGGAGCCGAAAGGAAGTTTTCTGTAGTAAAACTAACTTTCACCATCTACAAAGTTCCCTATAAAATATGTAACCATCTTGCTATGTAGACTAATTGCTTCACGATACGTGGTCTTCCAATTTATTGTATAACCATCGTACTTAACGGAACAGGAGTGCCAACCGAGGTGAACCTTCACTTAATCTTTGGGATGGAAATTATCTGGCAAACCCACTTGTGTACTAAAGACATGAATGACTCCTTTCCAACCACAGTGTCATATTTTTAATACAACAACAAGTGAAGTTATATATGACGGTATTGTCATCTCAATATAATTCCTGTTATTAATTTCCTTCCGAGTTTGTCAGTGTATTTGTCATAAATATCCCTTTTGCGATTAGCCGATTGGAACTCTTATTGGCGATGAGTTAATCTAAGATAATGCCTTTGTCTTGTTCTACGCCAACGCTTTCTGCCGATATCCATTGCCGATCCGTCCTGGGATGTATTTCTCATTTAAACATTGATTTAAGACTTTACCTCTTTTGTGGACGTTATGCTATTTTATTTATGTGTTTCTAATTATTGAAAACAAGATCTCAAGAGAAAGAAACATTCTGTAGTATTCACCGCATCCGCCTGGTTACTCCATCTTCATTTGACGCTCGATTTGATAGCGAGGTAGTGTCCTCATCGTTTGTATTAACTCTTTCCATTGTTTAGTAGACTAGGGAAGTTCCTATTGACAGATTTTAGTAGATACGTCACCCGTATGTCGTCGATATCCGTTGCAGTGAAATGTTGAACACCTGATACCAGGTGAAACACCTCGAGCCTGCACCTATCTGTTCATCTATGATTATATCTGTGATATCATTTATATGGGTTAAGTATACATGTCGGTCACTTAAATTGTGTTCAGGACTGTTACATAATCAAGTGTCCTCTTATAGTTACTGGTCCTGCTGGTATAACAAACGTTCTTCATCATGAGAATGGGTAAAAGGCCAGATACAAATGAAATGTATATATACAGTATATTTGTTTGAATTAACCTCTTGACTTGAAGAAGCATTTGCATGCAAAAAACACACATGAAATATTTTAGAAGAATGCTACATTTTAAATATGTTAAGAATGTTATCAAAGCGAGAAGTCTGATGAGCAGTTGGATTCCATTGTGTGTATTTATCAATTATTGACATGTATTGGGCTGAGTATGTGATTACATAGTCCTGATAGAGATATTGACCGAGAAGTGGAGCGTGTGAAAATTGTCAGGAGAATAGGTATTACATTTGTCAGATCACTGTCGCATTACAACTAATGTGACGTCATACGATACCATTATATCTGTTGTTTCTAAAAATAGTAATTTTAAGTTAATATCTGACTTTTCTAAACTATGGAGTTATGTTTGCGGGGTGTCAAATGTCACGTTTACCTGGACCGATATTAAAAATTCGAGTTCTTTTCCGGCCACATTTTACTGTAAAAATGATGTTTTTTCTTTTGCTAGAGTAAAATACAGATTAGCTATCCACGATATCGATAATACCTATTAGATTTTGTAGGTCACGCTATTATATGCAACTGTCCATATCTATACAGTGACAACGTAATATTGCAAATCGTTCCTTTATCATGAATGTGAAACCACCAACCCGTATCGACATATAGTGTGATGTGCTGATACAGCTAAGACACTGATCACCTAATCAGATATCCGCGGCTTGCATTATTAACCTCAAAGAAACAAAATATCTGTACATACCTGTATCTTTTCGTGGTGTAGGATTGTTTGGTCTTGGAAAGTGGACATTAATGAGGATAACGAGATAAGAAAGGGACCTGTGAGCCATCTGTGTAAAGAAGAAGCGGAATATTGTATAGATCTTCACACCTTGGTGACGTGAAGAGTTTGAAGGAGACCGGAAGGGCTAAGAATGCGACAGGGAGACGGGTGATGTCCAAGAGATCCGTGGACCACTATGTGGCGGGGGCCATGGGAGGTAGGTGGGACCGGACCACTATGTGACGGGGGCAATGGGAGGTAGGTGGGACCGGATCACTATGTGGCGGGGGCAATGGGAGGTAGGTGGGACCGGACAACTATGTGGCGGGGGCAATGGGAGGTAGGTTGGACCGGACCACAATGTGGCGGGGGCAATGGGAGGTAGGTGGGACCGGACCTTGTGTAGGGTATCAGTTTGCGAGTTTGTACCATAAGTCGGTTACTTTTGTAAGTAGATGTGAACAAGTGTGTCAGGGTTTTGCCAGATGCTAACTAATTTTAATGTTAATGCTACTGTACTTGACACTCAAGATGCACCAATTGATCAATTTGATAAGAAAATACTGAAATATGACTAATATGGATAAAATTGCATCGGGGATATAATCACTCACAGACGGGGCGTACGCCTCTCCACAGCTATTAAACGTGAAATTAGGCTACGCAAGATATTGGTGCATAAATGAACTTTAGATAACATGTCATTTCGTAGCCATCATTTGTGCCGCAAAAGAGATTGATATGTTGTAAGTCAGGTGATCTATTTTTATGAAGGTATCGGCATAATTGACTTATCATTGACTATGTTAACCTAGCTATGTGTCATTTTAATAACTAATGAACAAGTTCATTATATTCAAATTACTTATAAAATGAACGAGTTTCGATTTTGTTAACGAAGTCGGTGATGTTTCTTCGGGTACTCCGGGTTTCCCCCACTACCAAAACATTGCACATTAAAACATTTAAACATTAAATGATCATTGGTGTTTATAAGGCGTAAAACTAAACTAAACCAAAATAATCTCGTACATCGCTTTTGACCTATATAAGTTATTTTTCCAAAGAAGAAATATTATGGCAGATGTCACAAATGTTTCAGGATACCTTTCTGGAGATTCGGGTTTTTCGCCTCCATCTTACTGTTAGGATGTCTTTATTTTGTTATGATGTATCGTAATATATAAAAGTAGTACTTTTGTATTGACTTCGATGTCGGATTACGGCCTTATGAAGTGACAAGGTGGTGATATTTGCTTCACTTTTACTGATCCTCCAGAATATAAAATCACAGACCCTGCTGATCCCCTTATGTTCCATATGTCGATATATATGCGCTTGGTGACGACTTCAATTATACAAGCGTTAATTACCTTTCTTAGTAACATCCCGTCCTCCCCTGTAAGTACGTCACTGTTGATACATCACACCGAGATCATAGTATAGCTATCTAGAATTTCTAATCAGATATTGTTAACAAATAAATTGAACCAACAAGCTATATTAAAGAAATTCTAAACTGGCAAAATCGACCTAATTTCTAGTTATAAAATGAATGCGGCACTTTTTAGACTCCTCAGTTTCTGCTGTCTTTCCTGATCGATTGTTACATTTTCCCTATTGAATCACACAGATGCCGCTATTAAGCTTTAATTATATCTTAATCTTATCTTTGTCGTATTAAGACTAGGACCTCAGAAGAAGAAAAAACGCCGGTTGCGCTTTATCATACATTCATGCCGTCATCGTTGTTTTTCTTTTAGATGGGTGAGAGTATATATGTTATATACATAAAATTGTGCGGTGATATTGTTACAATAGACAGAAGTCTGAAAGGTCCTACTGTTTTGTAGTGCTTTATGAAATGTACATGTACCACCGTGTTGCTTTCATTGGCAGGAACCGCCGGTTACTTTGTGGGATACCCCCTGGACACCATAAAGGTTTGGTATAAATGTTTATGATCTTTCCTAGTTAAAGGTCGAAATCATATCTGTGATAATGATCGAGAACAATTGAAACATTGTTTTTGTATCAGTCATGTAGATGTTGGATAGATTTTTGTTTTTGTTTGTGATATATTTAACTATTGATATCATAATAAGTGGTCATTTTGCGACATCATTCACCTTTATTCCTTTATCTGACTATTTCATTGAACTTTCTCTTGACATAGGTTACTAATGATTAAGACGGTCAGCAAACTTTTATATTTAAAAGTATGTTTAACCTCAAATAACAAAACAAATAAAAACCAATGATCTTTCAAGGCATGTGTATCGACAAAAAAATCATGAGCTATCTGATTTGCAAGGAGTGATGATCGCGAATGACCTCGCGACTATTTATCGAGACAATCGTAATAAACGATCACATATCAGTCGTTGTTTCCTTCCAGTTTCACCAAATTGAATCCTTCCAAATATGCTACTAAAAGAAAAATCGCAAAAATGAAGTGTTTAAAATAACATCTTAGAAAAGAAAACTAGCATTGCTACTTTGTATATCGCCCGCATAAAAACGTGAAATTATATATATTGTAATCAAGTTTGATTACTGTCGATATAGGTACAGCTACAAACACAGGGCGTGGGAAAGCGTGGGTTGTTGGCGGCCCTCTCTAATACTTGGAGCCAAGGGGTGGTAAGTAGGAAGGTTTTATTTCAATTACATAAAGACAGGGTTGAAATGTCGTGTTTTAGCGACTGATAATGGGTTCATCTACAAAACACAATATTTGCCATAAAAATATGTTGCATGTATATGCATCTACATTTTCGTTTATATAAGTTTTTTGTTTGTTTTTCCAACAAAATCATCTTCACATGAAGGTTATGGTAATAATGTTTTAACTTAGTTTATTCTGAAGGCAGGTATCTGCCTTTGTGTTTAGATCATAGTCCACATTTGTTAATCATTATATACATAACAGTATCTTTGATTTGACGTCACTCCAATGTTGCGGTGAATCTCATTTCATCACTTCCCCAAAGCTTATCAATGCGGATTTCAAAAGGTTGTTAGATTTGGTGCTTGAATCACGTTCTCAGGTAGGGAATTCCAGTTGCTAACAATTCGTTGAGTAAATGAGTATTTCCTCACTTCACGTCTACTCCTTGATTTACATAGGCTCGGTGAATGTCCTCGAGTCCTTTTTAGCTTGTTTTATTGACAAACGTCCATGTGATGCTGTTGTATCATAGCGAACCCTCAAGATCTTGATCACCTCTATCATGTCTCCCTTATCACATCTGTGGACCAATTATGTAAGATGACACAATACTTCCTCGTAAGAAACATCCTCCATTCTTGGCAGTAATTTAGTAGCTCTCCGTTGGACACTTTTTAGGAGGTCAATATCCCGTTGTTTGTATGGTTTCCATACACACACTCCATACTCTCGATGGGATCGAACTAAAGCTTGATACAGTAGGCAGAATGATGTATTATCCAAGTTTGTATATGTTCTTCTGACAGCTCAAAGTATTCGGTTTGCTTTGTTTACGGCGGCTTGTTTTTGTTTTTGATTCTAAAACTTAATCTATTTTCGACAATTATCCCAAGGTCTTTCCTCTTCTATCGTTTTTCCTCATTTAGTGTTACTGTTGGTCGCAGACCATCAATATCTTTGGATAACTGCAGATTATATTCGCTTTGCTTCGCAGAAAGAAATCGTGTTCACGTAAGGAGGAATTTGTTGTCCTGTGTAGATTAGCTGCACCTTTTTGCTCTTTGTTGCTAGTCTGAAGGACATTTCTGTTCTGTGTTGCAAGGCTGATATTGTTGTTCTGCTTTGCCAGATTGGAGGATTTTACCGGGGACTGTCATGGCCACTCTTATCCACTGGTTTTACCACGTCAGTATTTTATGGTGTTTATGGCAATACGCTGACATTTCTGGAACCGGACAAGGCAAAACAGAAGTCAGCTCATGGAAAAATAGTTCTAGCCGGAAGTGTGGCCGGGACGGTCCAGGCACTTCCGGTCATTCCAATTGATTATATTAAAGTGGTTCTACAGGCACAAATTCCCACGCTTGGAGACAAGTCTACAGCTAAGATCAAAGGTAAGTATCGGCTGAGAAATGCCATCTGAAATACAAAAGACAACATCCGATTGCAATCGAGAGAAACACACACATACACTTGCCTGGGTATATGAAATCAAAAGAAGGAGAATGCTTAGAGGCAATTCTGTAACAAAAGTCAAAACAGGTTTTTATATCATTATAGATAAATGTATGATTGAGGTTAAAGTTAGATATTACATTGTGTATTAGAGATATTTCTGTAACTACTGTCAAATGTAAGACATATATTTGAGATAGATCTGTTACAAGAGTTAAAGGTAGAACATCAATCAGAGAAAATTATGTAACTAAAATCACATAGTTCCGTAACGAATGTCAAAGGTAGGACATATATAAATAAAATCTATTTAACTAAGGTCAAGGCGATATCGCCTACATTAGCACACTGTTGTTACCTATACAGACGCTCTTTTGATTAATGGAGATTGACTTAATTGATAGCCCATTAGTCAAAGAGGGGTGACTTTATTATGTTTTGGTACGTGATAATTTGCGTGATAGTACGTTGATATTCATGAAAATACTTGATAATTGGTCAATAATTTGATGTTCTAACGGTCATTATCAATGACATAAAATGAAGACAAGTTTCCAGGCGTCCTTTCTGATACAGGTGCGAGTACAGCCGACATCCTCTACTTCCGTGGCCCAACAGACTGCGCACGCACCATTTTAAGGACCAAGGGAATAACAGGACTGTTTAAAGGAACCACAGCAACGCTCCCTAGAGAAGTTATTTTCTTTGGGTTTTACGGCTTAATATATGAATGCCTCAGTGACTTCATCAAACAGAAGAAATTTACAGATTCACGTGGATTTTTTGCGGATTTTATCGGTGGTGGATTTGCCGGAAGTATATCTTGGATTTTTGTGATACCGTTTGACGTCATAAAAAGTCGTTACCAGGCTGACTTTCAGGGCAGGTACAAGAGTCCCGTTGACTGTGCTATACAAAGCTACCGAACAGAAGGTTTAGGCGTCTTCTATAGAGGTTGTATTGTCACGTGCGTACGAGCATTTCCGGTATGCGCAGTTTCCTTTATGGTGTACGCCCAGGTGACTCAGTGGCTGAGAAGCATCGAATGATTATTGATAAATAAAGTGATGTAACTTATCACCCCAGATATACAATCTTTCAGTTGGTTTATTGGACAAACTAAAGTTCATTTATTTAATTTTTAATATACCTTCGTTATTGTTCTGTTGTCATAAACTCATTAAATAGCGCGCATTTGCTAGTAGTGTTTTTATGTTTTAAACTTTTAATTTTTTAACAATGATGTAGATTATATTGCGTTGGCGTCACTTATCTTAAAATTGGAAATGACTTTAAAACGATAAGATAAAATCAGACGACCCTTGCTATTGCATTGCTGCATGTTTTCCTCACTTAATTTTTATCGCCATATCGATGTTGCACTGTTAGAAAAGATAGAGTAATTGATAACCAAAATTATTCATTTTGAAGCTGCATTCACTGTATCTTACAATGGTGTGTTGAGGAAGCTTATTTTTCCGAAGTCTTACACGAATTATTCAAGTCACCGCTTGAGTCTTTGATGAGCTCATTATGGTCAAGATAATTCCGAGATTTATGTTTGAAATATCCCACAAGGACAACTTTAGAGTCGCCAATAGTTCATTTTCTATTTCAGTTAAAGGCTGGGGTGATATTGGGTCTCGGTGGGAATATTATCTATTGACAGAGTTATCCTTTGAACATATTCAGATTCATTTTGAACCAAAATCTAATGACTCATGTTCTGGTTTGTAAACGATTTATATTATACAAGACTTCCTTAAAAAGTATTAGTATTTTAGCGTAAGAAGAATAGACATTGGGAATAACAGTACTGCTTTCAGCAGACGCAGTAATGTCACCTGTTTGAAGACCTTGGAATTTGGGCAGAATAAGCTCCTATTATGAATCACACACCGTAAGAACGAACTATACAAGTCAAACGTGTTTTAAAACATCATACATGGCGACATCCTTTAGCAGTGTACTACTACAGGAACTTCAGTCTTAAACACAATCTGGCAAATATTCGCATTATATCAGCTCCAGAACATTGCTAGTGCAGTGGAAAGGGCTCGTAAAGATATGTGCACAGAAGAATCATGACAATGACATCAAGGACACTTTATTTAACTTTCATTTTCCCAGTATAGTAGTATGCTTCACCATTGTTACTCGTTAGCCTATCCCAATCAATGAGGTTTTCTAGATATATATCGATAACCTTCTTTGCTATTGTAACCGAAAGCTTCAAATTACGTTGCAGAAATTCTACGATCGCTGGGACCTAATTTTCAATCTGAGATGTCGACATGTTTATTTTTTATTTTTGTGGTGACCAACATACTTTTCTTAATTAGAGGAGACATGATGGATGTGTTGCAGGAAACTCGTTATCCTAGTTTTGTCTCCAATTTCTATGAGGTTCTATATCTGTTCTGAATTTTAGTCATTGTGTTGATACATTGGAGTTATATTCAAGAAGCTTTTGTGGATACCGTATTTCATTAAATGATGTTAAGTGTTATCTCTTAAAACATAAAGATATCACATAGACATGGAGTATCATCTTACTAAGAAAGTTAAGAAATATGACATCGTTTATGATATTTTCAATACAATATTTTTTTCATAACACGATTCAAGTTTGACATTAATTTTAGGGTTTTTAGAAAAGCTTACGATATGCCATATTAAATGTCTATTCACTCTTTGGGTATAGCCTGTTTAATTTTCAAAATTAATATTTCCCCTCGCCCCGATCCATATGGTGTCATTATTTTTGCTCATGTGACCGAAAAACATTGTACTGCACCTATAACGCCATGCTGATATTCAAGTTGATAGCTTATGAAACCAATGCTATTTGAGACATTTCAAAATAGAGAATAAATTGTTTTTTCCTGTTTTAATTTCCAGATGGTCATTAGTTTATGTAAGACACAGAAGTGCAGCCAACACTACTGTACATAACAATTTGGCAATCAATGTTTAGGGCCATATAGATATAGCACAGTTGAGAATATGCCAGCCGTTTAACATCAAGCTAGCTTTGGATACAGAACACTTGATTGGTGTTAATGAACTCCACTTGCCTCGAGTTGAGCATCATATGGTCTGAGTGGAAGTATAACAGTTTATGTGCTTAAATGGGAATACTGACCCCTACAACTTAACACCTACACATGGTATAGCACAAACAAACACATACCTTCTTACACAGGAAGGTAGAAAGGTGGATTTCTTGGCCAGAAGTGCTTCAGTCATACTGCTCTAACGTTGATGATTATGTTATACACTGTATGTATAATTGTATACAATAATAATATTGAGACAGGAATTCAATTTTTTTCAAAAGGAACAAATTTTAATGACCTTATTTACAGCATTTATATAATGGATAATTTAGGAAGTACATCGTCAGACCTCAAAGTTTCAATATCACAGTATGTTAATATCAACATAATATGACCAATCTGTCGATTAATATCAAATGTAAAATTCAAAATAAATATGAAAAAATAAAGGAGACTAGTATCTGTATATTACATGTATATATATATATAACAACACAATTTCTCTCTTAAAATGAACACGGGTAAATTATACAAACACTACAGCATGCATTTAAACAATTGATTAAGTTTCATAAAGCTGTGTAAACGTCTAATTACATAATGCACAACTGGCAAGGATATAAAGGAACAAATCAACAGTTATGATGTTTGTATCAAATATCAATATCAAAGGCGACATTGGAATATATATTACAATAATTAAGTCACACTCTCTACCAAATTACCAAAATAGCAATTGGATGTTTAATAAGTTACTGAAATGAGTTTAAAGTTTGTTTGTGAATCTAAGACAACTAGTCTTCAGAGTAATGACCTGAGCCTTGAAAATAACGCATAAGTTGTGCGTAGACCATGAACTCGACAGCATTCGAGGAGAAGCTACGGAGACAGATGGCCATACTGCCTCTGTAGAACACCCGAAGTCCCTCCTCTCTGTAACTCTGTAGTGCACAGTTAACATAGCCACTGAACTCTCCTCGGTAGTCAGCCTGGTATCGACTTTTCACTACATCCACCGGCATAACCGATAGCCATGCGGCCACACCTGCCAGCCCTCCTCCCAACAGGTCAGCTACAATGCCCCGGGAGTCACACCAGCCCCTCTCCTTCATCTGTCCACTTATTAACATGTAGGTGAGACCATACACACCAAAACACGGAATATCTCGACACAAAGTTAGCCCTGCGCCCTTGTACAGCCCATGTGGGCCCTCTGTCCGACAGATATAGCGGGCACATTCCATTGGACCACGGAACATGGCACTCTCAACTGATGCTGTAACAACTGTAACAGACAACATTACAAATAATCCTTATTGTATATAATTTTAAGCTCAATCTGTTGGGTTTTTTTATATACAATTCAGCATTTGACAAATAAGAGCACCAATTACCTCCCTTGGTATGTTAAATCTCAGTTCTAAACAAATAGTGTCTCATTAGTCTCATTATGCCTTTTTAAAATAGACACTTATTTAAATGACATAAAAATGACACAAAATTTTAGTGCAAGTGCTCATTTTGAATTTTAATGTAAATTATCTGAATCCACATACAAAATATCCTTTGCAAAGATTGGAAGGAAAATATATCACTGTTTATATTTTTTACTGTCATATGCTCTATCAAAAATACTTTTTAACTCATTTACCCCTGAAATTTCATAATGATCTATTCCAACCTTTTAATTGGAAGAGTTCAAATGTGTCTTCAGGGGTGAATGAGTTAAGTATCATCTCTGTAATCATAAACAAAAAGCTTATTTTTCCTCTATGACCTTGTCTACATCTAAATACTAGTCCTGTCTATTAATTGGGCTACAACAAAATACTGAACTGTCTTAGTGGTCAAGCTTCTCACCTTTGCTTGAATGGACGTCATGTCTGATCTGGGATTGTAGGATTACTTTGATATAGTCTATGGGCATGACCACCAGGCACTGTGCTGCTCCTCCCAAACAACTGGCTAACAATATCTTGCTGTATGCCTTCTTCCGTTTCTCTCTGTTGGGCTCTAGGGACTTCAGCATATTTCCATACACACCGAAAAATATGGAGTTTGTCACTCCGACTGTGATCAGAGGCCATGACATGCCCCTGTAAAACCCACTGATCTGTATAAAATAAAAGTACATTGTAGTATGTCTTTAACAAGTGTAACAATAATGACATGTGAAATCAGATAGATGAGTGTCATATCACATCTAAGAATGAAAACTGACTCTGTATTTAAACTATCAAGTTTTCACTTTTGTGAAGACCATGCTTTACCAAAGGATGAATCCCATCAATGATTAAGTTTTAAGGAAGGAGTACGGTAACAGGGATTTTCTAGACAAACCATATCCTCAGTATGGAATTTCTGTTGTAGGGTTAGGGTAACAGTTTTGGACAGTTCTCACCCCAGTAAGTAAGGGGAGGAGGGGGGGCGCTTCTGTGCAGTCCTCGCCTCAATCTGAACTATGGGTAGGATAGTAGGATAACAAAATTGTTTCTGGTTAGTCCCCAAATTTGCCCAGCCTTACCACTACATGTACTACTTCCATTTATTTCAACAAATTTTATCCACAAAAGGACTGGACAACAAGCAAGTTTCTTTCCTTATCTATACATATTATATTTAATGATGCAAGGGGAATAACTCCCATAGAAGATCACAAGATACAAGAAGCTTTATTTAGGTTCGTATATGACATAACATTGAACATTAGCTGTGTGGAGCTATTTTTACGACAAACATAAGTATAAAAACAGAGTAATAACAAGGTAAAGTCATGCTAGAAGAAAAGGTAGGATTTTGCAGCAAAACTATATACATTGAACTACTAAAATAATCAGAAAACAGTTTGATGATAGCACATGCATGTAAAAAGCAGGAACAGTACTAATTATAACATAAGCATAAACATAAAACATATCAGATTTTGCAAGCACATATTTCATATATATCACAGATGGTTAATACGGTACTTTATATTGGAAAATGATGGAATAAAATACTCCGATAAATTAAAGTAAAGTAAGAAGCAAAATAAAATTCTCAAATAATAAAGGGGGATCAGTAGATTGATTTTAAAACCATTACACAGCAATAACTCCATCAAACTATCAGGGTTTCTGACTGCTCATCAACAATGAAAGGCTGTATCTTCATGAATTACTGCTGCATTCAAAGATCCTTTTCATCTCACGTGGTATTCATGCATTATAAATTTGTGTAAAATGTACTTTAAGACCTACCCATTGTTGTTTATAGATGTGTGTAAAAGCGTCAGTGAAGCCTTTGTACCGGTTCCCATGCAGCTGTGTTTGAAGCTGTGTCTGAAATAGAAGGTAAATAAATGTTGAATTGTATGTCCATCGTGGTTTACAAGCTTTCAAAATCAGGTTCTGGTGCAACTAGAACTGTAAGCCAAAGGCTAACTAATACCCCCGCTGCTATATAAACCAGAACTGTAAGTTAAAGGCTAACTAATACCCCCGCTGCTATATAAACCAGACCTGTAAGTTAAAGGCTAACTAATACCCCCGCTGCTATATAAACCAGAACTGTAAGCTAAAGACTTACTAAGGCAAAGCATTGCAAAGCAGTACATATAGTCTCCCACCAGTAACAAGTATTTCGCACATTTAAGGGGTATACCTCCATCACAAAGGGTCGAAATCCCTAATGAAAAACGCCAATGCACAACTACATACGATACCGATCATTCATGCAAAGTTTCACTGAAATCCACCAGTTAGTTAAGGAGAAGTTTCGCGTACAAGTATTTTGCGCAAAGGGGCATAACTTAATCAAAAAGGGTTGAAATCCCAAATTAAAATGCCGGTGCACAACTACATAAGATACTGATTATTCATGCAAAGTTTCAATGAAATCCACCTGTTAATGAAGGAGGAGTTTTCAGGACAAGTTACTACAGACGATAGACAGACAGACAAACATGGTGATTCCAGTATACCCCCCCCCCCCTAATTTCGTTGGGGGGGTATAAAAACTGTTAAGAAGCTACAAGACATTATTTTCCTTATATCAATTTTAATAATCTTATTTAAGCATTCAACTCACTCACACTAAATATCTATATATTTAAGTGGATTTTGTTTCTTCTTTTTAGCTGCTGGGACATATGAAAAAGGAATTTACAACATAAGTCCAAGTTAAAAGTGTGGAATGCATATACATGCAACATACATTTTGCTACACCTTCTACTCATAATTTGCTTATTTATGAAATGATAAAATGAACTACAAAGTCAGTATATATACATTTATAATGTACATATACAGCTTTTATCTCAGTTTTTTTAATCATATAATATGGCTTATGATAGTAATGTTTTCAGAACTTTTTCTGATGGAATACCACATGTCAGTCTCTGTCAACATTATCACTGCCTTATCATGATCACCTCTTATTCCTGTCTTCATCAGTCAATAATCTATTTTTTTTAAATGTAGCGACTTGAATTACCCAAAAGTCTAGATAAATTGTAATTGGACAGCTAGGACAGAACTTCCTTTTATGATACATCTACATGATCAAAAATTTAAACAGCCCACACCTCATCCCCAAAAACGCACAAAGTATATTCTGAATTATGGATTTTCCATTCTCTCACGTTAATTAATTAAACTGTGGATTCACTCAAAATCTGTCAAATCTATAAAAAAAAAATGTTCTTCGTTCTTTGTTGGTTTTTTTCTTCAAAATTACACTTACCTTTGTTGTGTCAAATGGGTACCCAACAGCATACCCAATGGATCCTATATAAAACATAAATTTGCATATTATCAAGTCTGATTGATCCAGTTCAGTTCCCCAACATAAATACTACACACTCATATATGTGACCCCATATCTGCCGATATACGTGTACAGGTCTTTGTAACCAGTAACAATTCAATCTCTGATTGACTCGAGTTACTCAACTGTTTGCACACATACATGTATTGATTTTTAATTGTTAATAAGTTATCAATATCTAGATGGTTTGTGTAACCACTGCCAAAACCTGTAAATTAAAGCTAAAGGATCACACTACATGTAGCTGCAATATATAAAGCATTTCTGAACAAAACCTAGCTAGCTATGGCATGCAGATCTTCTATAAAAAAAAATGAAATAGATGACAGTATATCAATCGTTTCTGTCCGTTCCTGTAAATCGTCGCCCGTTTCTGTCCGTTCCTGTAAATCGTCGCCCGTTCCTGCCCGATCCATATCAAAACAATACTCTTAATTCCTTGAAATTCTTTTATCAAATATATCTTATACCCGATAAAAAAATATATGATACTATAAATGTAGGTTCATAAGTAATATCGACATAAATGTATATATATAATTTAGTCCGATTCTGCCACGATCATGTAATTGCAATCCTTTTACCAAATATACAATGTATCCTGTACCCGATAATGATACTTAAATGTATCAGTAATCTAATATATATATTCATTAATGTATATAATAATAAATAGATTGCAGCCCGTTCCTGCCCGTTTCTGTCCGTTTCTGCTTGTTCCTGCCCGTTCCTGTAAATCGTCTAACCGTATCAACAAACAGTTTTTAGAATTAAACTGCAAATGAAAGGAGGACATGAGATTGGAATTCTGAAAGTCTTTCACAATACAGTCACAGTCCTCACTCTACAGTTACCAACTAATTAAAAGCTTCCTTGTAAACAGTACTCAAAGTAAAGGGGAGGTAATTACTGTCTGTTTGAATCTACTAAAATTGACCACCTTCATCAAGCTGAAGATTAGTGAGAGGGCGCTAATGATATAAAGAAGCAGATAAAAAAGGACAAAAATAATCAAAGCACATTAACAAAGAGAGGGAATTGATGATGTTGAAGGCTGTAGTTACACTGAGGGAATTTATGTAAAAACTGATTACAAAGTGTTCCAATCAAACATTCTTATTGCAAATAAAGGGTTTTGACATGTCTGCAGTTGGGGAATCATTATAAATGATAATGATACAAAAAAGATGATACTGAGTAATAGCTACGAAACAACTGTGTAATAACATGTGTTTATGAAACCTATATGCCCACCGTCAGTATCGTATACTATACTTGTAAACAAATTATATAACTGCCCGAAAATGTTACGAAACCAAAACAAACACACACCGTGAGTGTGCACTGCCCGATTCCGACGTTAGAGACATCAATCACATGTCGCTCGGTACTCTAAAATCATAATTGCATTCATAATGTAGCCACATGAAATTACCTCCAAAAGCTCCTGCAATATAATCGTGGATGGGACTTTCAACTGCCATCCATCGCTCAACCTAGCACCTCGTGGATGCACTCGTTAATCTGGAGTGACACGGTGAGTATTAAATCTTTAGCTATGCGTTTACTGCAAACGTTTGTGCGACCACGAAAATGCGGGAGTCTCAGACTTGCCCAAGTCCCTAATAAGACTAAATATGTCTTGACCGAAAAGTTCTTCAGTGAATAGGACATCTTTATTAAAAATGTCTGTGTTAATTGATGAAGGCATGCTTATATAGACTGCTTTTTATCCTACCTGGTGAAATTTTCCATTTCATTTTGTTTAATTAAATATTCACGTGCATCTTGGGATAAAATAAAAGAAGATATCACCAAAACATCGAATAAATTAGATCACGACTACAAAAATGATGCAAATGTCAATGACCTCTGGAGAACATTTAACGAGGACCTGCGCAATGCTATGGACACCCACATACCATCAAAAGTTGCACGAACACGAAACAAACTACCATGGATGAAATCTAAAGAGCGGAAAATGATTAGGAAAAAAGAAAAACTTTACCAGCAGTCCAAAAGAACTAATAATTGGAAGAATTATAGACACCATCAAAGGGAATGCAAAAGAAACCTCAGGAGAGCAGAATGGGATTACATTAACACCAACATTCTAAAAGGTCTCGAAAATAACAACAACAAACCGTTTTGGAAATATATCAAATCAAAAAAGCAAGACTCAATAGGAGTAGCCCCCCTAAAAAGCAAAGGTACTCTCATCAGTGACAGTCAGTCAAAGGCGGATATATTATTCCAACAACTTAAATTGGTATTCACCATCGACAAAGTCACCAACATACCAGAAACAACAAAACGTGTACAGGAAACAATTCCGAAACTATACATAGATACAAACGTGTTGCAAAACTACTCAGGAACTTAAACATATCAAAAGCTTCAGGACCAGATGGAATACCAAACAGAATCCTCAAAGAAAGCGCGACAGAAAAATCATTAGGACCCACAAAAATATTTCAAAAATCACTCGACTCGGGAGAACTTCCAGCAGACTGGAGAAATGCCAACATCTCATGCATATTTAAAAAGGGAGACAAACACTCTGCGGGAAACTATCGCCCAGTGTCACTAACATCAGTACCCTGCAAACTTCTGGAACACATCATCTGTCGACACATGCTAAAACATCTTGAAAAACATAAAGTACTCACTAATCTAAATCACGGTTTCAGATCTGGTTATTCCTGTGAGACACAATTACTCTTGACTATAAATGACGTCTTAAAAGCGCACGACAATGGGAACCAGTTGGATGTAGCAATACTAGACTTCTCCAAAGCATTTGACACCGTGCCACACAAGAAACTCTTGCATAAAGTCGCACAGTACGGCGTGCGAGGACAAGTGAACAACTGGCTGACGTCATTCCTAACACAGAGTAAAATGAAGGTTGTACTGTACTTGAAGGCACAGCGTCACAGAAGGAACACTTCGCCTCCGGAGTACCCCAAGGTACGGTACTAGGACCACTCCTTTTCCTCTGCCACATAAATGACCTACCAGACTCAGTCAAATCACAAGTACGCCTTTTCGCCGACGACTGCCTTTTGTATCGACAAATCAAAACATTCAATGACCATAACATCCTCCAAAATGACCTACAAAACATTGAATAAGAAAAAGTCATCAAAATTCTACAGTCTGAATAACCACATTTTGGAAGAGGTACAAAACAATCCATACCTAGGACTCCAGATATCAAACGACCTCAAATGGAGTACTCATATAAGCAACATCGCGAGAAAAGCGAGCTGAACTTTAGGCTTTTTGAGAAGAAATTTAAAACACTGACCAAAAGAGTGTAAGAAAACAGCATATATATCACTTGCTAGATCAATTCTGGACTATGGCAGTATTATTTGGGACCCTCATCTAAAATCAGACATTGAAAAACTAGAGAGAATACAAAGAAGAGCAGCTCGCCTAATTACTGGAAATTATAAAAGTCGGGATGAAGGATGTGTCACGGAAATGCTACAACACCTAAAACTGCCAACCCTACAAAACAGAAGGAAATCACAGCGACTAGTATTCATGTACAAAGTAGTTGGGTTAATACCAGCCCTACCCCCAGATCAGATAATCCAGCACTCTGGAAGGGCGCGAAAAACAAACACAAAGCGTTATGAGTACTATGAAACATCAGCAACATTAAACAGGAACATTGTCAACAACTCAAGGTCATTTATCATCCCAGGATACAAACAGGAAGCATACAAGATCTCCTTCTTCATCAAAACACCGCTTGAGTGGAACCAACTGGATGATGTAGTAGTGTGCGCAGAAAGCGTAGAGGGATTTAGATCTGCCCTTTCAAAAATCCCCCAAGATAAGTAACATATTCTCTCTCCCGTCGTGTCACGCCATTATTGGTAACTACGACGTATCCAATGTAAATGTAAATTATGGCATATTTGTATCGGCTAATGGCCATTCCTTCAAAATAGCTCATGATCAGCCTGATACTAGAAAATTGTCTCTTCTTGCTCTCGAAACAATGTTTTAATCCGGAATTAGAATGCTAATCAGTGGTATTATTTATTAAATAAGAGCTTTCTACTCTCAGTTCTATTGGGATTGAATCGATTGATCCCATATATCCTCCAGTAAGAAAAAAAATCGAACTGGAGAAAGATCCCAAGAAGCTGGACCAGCTTATAAATTACTTTGACATGGAAACAAAAAGTGTGAATTCGATGCACAAGACTTCCGGAACCGATTGTATCACCATTTGACCGGATGTGGATTTGTTTACCAAGTGTTATTCTATACCCATATTTTTAGTAGGATTTTATTAGGAATTAAGATGGAGGCAGAATTTGTATGCCTCTGCAGAGACGTATATACGTCTCTGGCCTCTGTATCCAGGTAAAGTTCCGAGAGTTTAATTTTACTCGGACAAAAAATTGCATAACAAATAATAGACATATGTGATATATACATGAAGCGATCATTTTTGTAGATGGGTACATTCCATTATGTACGTATGTACCTCAGTAATATGTATATACCGCCGTCTTTGATCAATCCAATACCATGTCGTATTATGTGTATACAAATCTTTTAATCAACATTTAAAAATGTCTTTGTACACCATAACAAAAATGCATATGTATAATTAGACGGTAACAGTACTGTTACAAGTCGTAACATTTATGAGCTCAGACTTTGTGACGCAGCACATGTATATGCATTAAGTCAGTATCCCTAGCGTCAGCTACAATGACGTATAATTTAATTTTAGGTACATGTAACAATGAAATAATTTGCTCTACATGTATCACGGTCATAATCTTTCATCATTTAAAGTTACGGATTTTATCCGTTTCAGATTTTATTTTTTAATAAAATGAATTTCGTCAGAGCCTGAATGCCCAGGAGCAAAAGTCAATATCGCCTGATCTGTTTACTTTAGTCTTTAATTATTTAATATTATGCTATTTCTCATTTCATTAGCATTTAAAACATATAACATCAGAAAGCCTGCAACATTCAATAATAAAATGGTACTCGTTTTCCAAAACATTTAAAAATCGACACACGGTTTTGGGACTATGTCTTCTGAGAAGTTAAGGAGAGAAGGGAGTAACAGAAAGTGAAAAACAAAATAAAAGCAAACCAAAAAAAATAGCAATTCCGTGTGTTCGTTTTTGTGCTAATTTCGGTCAAAGATACCAATTTTACAAAATATGTGATTTCTGATGATTTTCTTTACTTTGTTTGGTCGTATACAGAACAATTTAAAAAATACCTGCTTTTGCGGGATCAAAATTAAAAGAGCTTTACAATTTATAATTTAATACCAATATTGTATAATTGTCCACTTTTTCATTCAAAAGAAATCTAGATCAAAACGAGATTTGAATGTGTTTCAAACATTATAAGAGTACAATCTTATGGCGTTGTGATGAAATTCTCAGCCTTGTCAATGCTATTCTAAATTGACGATTCTTTACAAGTATTCGAAATTACATGTGTATGCAAAACCGAGCTTGGGTTGACGCATATTCAACAATTATGAAACTTTTTTTACAACTTAATTTAATCACTATTGTTGGTCCGAATGGGAGCGCATGGGGATATTTACTGTGGGAGGAAACCGGAGAAACCGGAGTAATAGAACGAACTTGTCTAGACTGTGATCTGTGATCGTATTTCCTTGCTGGACTACCAGCCGACATATCTCTTCTTGACTAGATCTATATAAATTCTATATATCCAAAATATGTGATGATCAATAACCATGGAATATTTGACTTAAAATCCTAGGAAATGGGATCAGTTTTCTTGTGGTTTAGAACAGCGTCTGTCGCCAATGACACCGGATGTGAGCATTCCAACGAAATAACCAGCGAACGAGATTTTATCATTACCGCAATTCTCCTAGTCAGCTAGCAAGAAGTGCCTGGTAATGACCCGGAAGTAAAACGTTTGAAATCGCAATCCTATCGGTAAACCAGAATACAGATTGTCCTTGACTATAACGGTGCGAGCTAACGGTGCTCAGGACAAAAGTTACAATTAACAACAATTCTGAATAAGAATAATCAACCGCATTGTTACATGGCATATTGTTAAACATTAAGTTGAAGTTAACAATGAAAAACGGCTACTTCGTTTGAATTAGATTTAAATTTTCATTCCATTCGTCTGACCAGTCTTCAATAACTGTTAAATCATGGTAAACTAAGTTTACAATGTATCTTGACATTCTTATACTTACAAAATTGTACTGATAGAAGTGTGTAACCTTACTAACATATTATCATGATGATATCCCCTTATGTAACTCTTCAGACTGGAGGTAATCAAATCAGAGTTTGTAAGGTGATAATACATGAACATGATGTCAGAAAAAAAACATGGATAGATTAGAGCTGCCCGCGTCTCTGTCGTTGACAGGTAACGTAGCGGAAAATTGGAAACGTTTCGAACAGCGTTTTGAACTGTACCTTGAGGCTTCCGGCAAGACGGGAAAAGATGAAAAACAGAAGGCATGTCTGCTTATTCACGTGATTGGTGAGGATGCACTTGAAATATACAATAACTTTGTGTTTGAAAACGATGATGACAATTATAAGCTGGATATTATCAAAGAGAAATTTGAAGCGTACTGTTCGCCAAAGAAAAATGTGACCTATGAACGTCATAAATTCTTCACATGTTTGCAGAAAACAGACGAAAATATAGTGCAGTGTGAGTGGGGAAATAAGCTCATAATTTAAATGATGAGTCAAAGCTTATGTTTCTCTTCGTCCATTTTATCTCCTTTTTCATCCAAAAATCATCTACAATACAAAAGAGTTTCACAAAGCTTTTGGTATGAGTTATCGCCCTTCCCACAGTTTTCAGACCAGTCTAACCATAGCCATAACCTCCCCACCACTGCAAAAAAATGCACAGGGTGCAAACTGGTCTGGCAACTCCTAATTACGCAACCCACTTCGCTAACAAAGTTGTCATTATGAAACTGGTGCATGTACCCTATTGTATGACACAGTGATCAGCTGATGACGTCATAAACAGAAGTTACATGCGGCAATCACTTAACATGGAATATAAGCTTCTAGTCAGAGACTAAACTTGTTCTAAATGTTGGCAAATCTAAAGAATAATCGGATTACAATGTGTAGCACTGGAGTATATGTCATGACAAATATAAAGAAAAAAAAACTAAGGTAGGGGTACAACTATCCAGTGAACTCGCTCTCTGTTCCACATTCATTGTGTTAAGGTATGCTATAAATGGTATGAAATGCTATCTGCATTATTTAACAACATCCAAATGCGATTTTAATATGAAATTGTCACAAAAGAATACATGATTAGTGAATTTGATGAACAGCAAACAGTCGGCATGTAAAAAAGAAAAATGATATAAAGTACTGTAGAATCGGAATGAGGATCGGCATCACTGGAAAACCGTTTGATCCAAGGAATGAATGGCAATACACTACTGTAGTGTAAATGAGTGCTAGTGTTCGTACGGTAGGTACAGTCTTAGTTAGTAGACTTATTTAATAACACTTCATCCAAGAATTGCCAAACACCATATCGCAAAAATAAAACATGCAAACATAAAGCTACCAATCAGTCGTAATAAGAACTATTAAAATGCAACATAAACTATTTATCATTATCAAATACAATGTAGTGTCATGACACGGAAGGTGATGGATTAGCAGTAATTTTGTTTCGGGTTTTTGCATCCAAGTCATGTAGAGACATCCACCTGGCATTTTGTGCAGGTTCACCTTTTAAATGAACTAATTACTTGTCACATTTATCAGTAAATTTCCTTGCAACAACACGACGTACAAGACATGAGTTGGATTCATTCGGTAATATGTCTCCTGGATCAACGGTTTTTGTCGTGTACGACGAGGACGTGTCTCTTGCTGTGGTGATACTTTCACCAAATTTGACATTGTTGTCTTCAGTTGTTTGCTAGTTGGCTGGTCCGAACACGAAGAGTTCTTTGAAGACAAAACATATGTGGCAGTGGGTGGCACTGGCAACAAACGCTTTCTTCCTTTTGATTGGCTCTGATGAGGACGAGATGTTGGTGTAGATGTAAAAATTCTGTGCTGTGGAACGGAGGAAGAAAACGTACTTATCGAATCAGCGCTAATATCCGTTCAGATGTAAATTGGGAATTGTTAGGTACTTGTTTAACAGGTGACTGGTTATTATCGGTTTCCGAGGGCACGTCAGACGAAACCACAGCTGAAGTGTCTATGTCTGTCGACACCATGAAGGGCACGTTGGACTCATTTTTGGTTTCTGCAAGATATTCCTCCCTGTTATTATCCGAAGGATCCCTGTTCTTGGATGGAACCACTGTTGGTATAAAGTACCCTGATGGATCAGGAACTCGGACGTATGTTATTTTGAGTCTGTCAATATGAACAGGACGAACAAGTGGCTTTTCTGAAGAAACATCTTGCAAGTGAACAAGATGAGGGGAGCTAAACTCCTGTATTGCGTATGGGCCTGCATAGCGAGGCTGGAACTTTTGTCCTTGACCAGTAGGGTATTTCAGTAAATAGACGTAATCACCAACATCGACCTTCAACGAGTGCTCTTTGAATTTGCTTTCGAACAAATGCCTCCTGTTTCGTAATTGCATACCTCTTTACCTCTTCCCGTATGGTCTCAAGACGGTTAGTGAACATCTCTACATAAATGTGGCAGTCTTTGGGAATGTAGGTTAAATTAGGTGGTTGGACATGATCTGAAAGAAGAAATCTTGGTCGGCAACCGTAAACTTTTTCGAATGGACTATAACCAAGCGTCGATTTAACAGTGTTGTTCATCGAGAAAACAACGGAAGGAAGAATTTCATCCCACTGCTTTCCGTCCTGTAGGAATGGAGTTAACCGTTCCGCTAGAGTGCGATGACTGCGCTCAACTGATCCGAGACAGTGATGTGAAAGACTTGGTGTAATCTCTTGCTGAATGCCAAGGAGGCGATGTATTTCTTTGGGACACCTGGAAATGAATTCCGCACCCTGGTCTGATATAACGGTTTTGCACACTCCAAAAGTAGTAAACAGGTAATGCAGCTTCCGACACAGTAATTGCGTCTTTTGCTGGAATGGGCATTCCATAAAGTATTTGCTGAATAAGTCTATGGCAGTAAACTTATAGGCATTCCCTTTTCCTGAAATTGGCACTGGTCCATAAAAATCTACTTCCCACACATCAAATGGTTTGGCTGGAGTAGGGAAGGCTACAATACCAGTCTCCAAAAATGTCTCTAAAGTTTAATACATTTAAGAGGGGAAAGGGGCTGTGGAAGTTTGATAACTCTCTATAATCTGATAAAGACTTTCTTGATGTTATCAATAAAACAGTTACTAAAGTTAAATTACAGTATTCTCTACCTATATATAACGTTAATAGTTTATCGGAAATTCCAAATGACTTGATTCAGTTTACAATTGATGATCAACCTTTTTTAGTTACTCTTCTAATGGAAATAAGATGGGAAACTATTTCATATACCTCGTATAAGAAAAAAAAACTCTAGAGAAAAAGAACTTAAAGATTTAAATCAAGATTTGGAAGATAGGGATAATGTAGATGTTGAGGAACTAAATGAGAAAAAAACTGAGTTAGAAAATATCAGGCTACATAAGATTAAGGGAAGTATTATAATATCAAGAGCTTAATGGTTAAAAGAAGGGGAAAAGCCTACCAAATATTTTTTTAACTTGGAGAATAGAAAATTCACTTCTGAGATTATTCAGAAATTGGAAAAAGAAAATGGAGAGATTGTTACAAATTAGAGAGAAATCCTTGACGAAGTTAGATTATTTTATGAAAAACTATATGCAGCAGACAGTAACATAGATTTAGAAGATTGTTTAAAAAAAAAAATGAAATTCCTAAATTGAATAGAATAGAATCTAATAAATTAGACGGTCTTATTACACTAGACGAAGCCTCTTTGACAATGAAAAATATGAAACATAATAAAAGCCCAGGGTCTGATGGTTTCACTACTGAAATTTCAACTGTTTTGGAGACAACTTGGTGATTTTGTAGTTAGATCTATAAATTTTGGTTATGAAATAGGTCAACTTTCCATTGTTCAAAGACAGGGTATCATTACTTGCATTCCAAAAGATAATAAACCTAGACATTTCATCTAAAACTGGCGTCCTATTTCTCTTTTGAATATAGTTTATAAAATAGCTTCAGGAACAATAGAAGGTAGGGTAAAAACAGTATTGCAAAAACTTATCAACACAGATCAGACTGGACTTTTGGCAGGTAGATATATAGGTGAAAATACTAGGCTTATTTATGATATAATGCATTATACTGAAGAAAAAGATATACCTGGGATGTTACTTATGATAGATTTTGAGAAAGCATTCGACTCAATCGCATGGAAATTCATTGATAAGGTGTTAAGAGTTTTTCAATTTTGGAAATAGCATTAGAAATTGGATTAAAGATTTTCATTGTAATATTAGTTCTGCTATAAACCAAGGAGGTAATCATTCTCAATTTTTCAATGTCAAAAGAGGCTGTCGTCAAGGTGATCCCATCGCACCGTATATTTTTATTCTTTGCGCTGAAATCCTAGCAATTCGGTTGAGAAATAACAGGAAAGTCAAAGGTATAAATGTTAACAATTTTCCAATTATATTTTCACAATATGCAGATGACAGTTCACTTATACTAGATGGATCAGAGGAGTCGCTTACTGAATCTATAAAGGAATTGAACACTTTTGCTAGAATATCTGGTCTAAAAATTAATCTGAACAAAACACAAGTAGTATGGATAGGGAGTAAGCGATACAGTAATGATATTTTATTACCGGAAGTAAATCTCCAGTTGGGTGCAGAACAGTTTAAGCTTCTTGGAGTAGAATTTCATGTAGACCTACATAGGATACCAAAACTAAACTTTGATAAAAAAAAAAACTTGTTCAGCTTAAATCTATTATTAATTCATGGAAAAGAAGATCTATTACACCTATTGGTAAAATACATGTCATAAAGTCATTAATGGTATCCCAATTTAATCACTTGTTTATTTCTTTACCAAATCCCAGTGACAAATTTCTTCATAAACTCAATTGTATCCTTTATGAATTTCTTTGGAATGGTAAGGTTGATAAGATAAAGAGAGATGTTGTTATTAAAAATTATAGAGATGGAGGTCTTAAGATGGTACACTTATTGTCATTTATAAGTTAAGTTTAAAATTAAGTTGGATAAGGAGGCTTCTCCAAAAACAAGGCAAATGGCAGGTTTGCTTGTGAAGATCTATCCAGGTTTGATTGTGAAGGTCTATCCAGGTTTGATTGTAAAGGTCTATCCAGGTTTGATTGTGAAGGTCTATCCAGGTTTGATTGTGTAGGCCTATCCAGGTTTGATTGTGAATATCTATCCAGGTTTGATTGTGAAGGTCTATCCAGGTTTGATTGTGAAGGTCTAACCAGGTTTGGTTGTGAAGGCCTATCCAGGTTTGATTGTGAAGGTCTAACCAGGTTTGCTTGTGTAGGCCTATCCAGGTTTGATTGTGAAGGTCTATCCAGGTTTGCTTGTGAAGATCTATCCAGGTTTGATTGTGAAGGTATATCCAGGTTTGATTGTGAAGGTCTATCCAGGTTTGATTGTGTAGGCCTATCCAGGTTTGATTGTGAAGGCCTATCTAGGTTTGATTGTGAAGGTCTATCCAGGTTTGCTTGTGTAGGCCTATCCAGGTTTGATTTTGAAGGTCTATCCAGGTTTGATTGTAAAGGTATATCCAGGTTTGATTGTTAAGGTCTATCCAGGTTTGATTGTAAAGGTATATCCAGGTTTGATTGTTAAGGTCTATCCAGGTTTGATTGTGAAGATCTATCCAGGTTTGATTGTGAAGGTCTATCCAGGTTTGATTGTGAAGGTCTATTCATTGAATACTGCCAGTGTAATAGACACCACGATCACGCTATATAGGGATTCTCGTAAACGTGTTTTTCAGTGTTCTTTTGTGTTGAATGCATTGTTGTGTACGCATCAGTAGGGTTTAAAGTTATAACAACCAGTAACCTTATACAGTATTTAAATGCCAAAAATACAGCCATTGATCTTCCCGGTCCGCCTTTTCTTGTGCTTGCCCGAGCGACCCTGAGTGTTTGGTGTTGCCACAGTTTTACTGATGCCGACAATTTGGTATTTCTTCAAGCATTCTCATCCTAGCATTAGTATAAAGTTTCATATATATATATAAAAATGTAAAAAAAATATGCTGACACCATGCGTGTAAGGACCAGTATCAGATAACGTAAACTACAGGCATACCTTTAGGGAATCCTGGGCAATATAGTGCGTGTCAGGTGTTTTAATCAAGGCTTGTTTATCAGCACATTGTACTTCAATGCAGTGTGTCGGTTCAACACTGTATGAATTGAAACAGTGTATGTACTGACCGAATTCCTAATGTTACCATTCGACGAGAAAAAAACATTGAATTGGAACAATCAGTAATTCAAGGTCATTCAAGGCACATCTCCTAAACGAGTAAGAAAATATGTTTTTAAATTGTTAAAAAGTATAGTTGTAACTGAAAACATAAAAGATCAGAATCAAGGCCAGCCGAGTGCGGGTGCCACTTGATTGTGCCCTCTACATGGTCTATCGAACAATGCCACTAATGTGCCTTTTTCTGTACTCATATAATTTTACACGTAATCGAGGTATCTTTTCAGCGCTTTTCGTACGTTGAGATTCAAGACGAATAGTAAACAAACAGTATTGCATGTCTCGTCTTTCTAACATCATTGTTGGGCCACACAAACTACAACTCTGATGTAAATGTCAATTCACACAATCGAGCACACATGTATGTGTGTATTCCAAATACAATTTTAGCTCGCACAGCATTTGATGTTTATAATCAGGTGTATTTATGACGACAGTTTAGATGGCCTATGCTTTATACCGGTTTTTGTACAGCACATGGTACGGGGATTAACGCACAACTTATTATTGAAGAGGATGCTTTAACAGTCACAGCAATTTAATCTTCCCATTGTCCGTCTGTGGGAAGAATTCTATCCATGGTTAGATAACGCACTCTCCATTAAGTCACCTGTCAGTAATTGTTTTTCAGATCGGCGATATTATGCAGTCGGTTTTATTGGCTTGCATGGTCGTCATTTGAACATATTTCTACGCAACCAAGGAACTTATGTTAAGAGTTGCAGTAAACTGCTTTCTATCAAACATTTCTGAAAATGCGATAAGCTTCTTAAAGAAAACGTACGTATTTTCCCAACGGTCACCGAGGCTGCTAGACTGTCATATGAGTGGTCTTGTTGGGACGCATTAATTGTCCAACTTCCTTTTCATGAGGTACATTGGAAACTTTACATGAACAGATACAATACTGGTAATTTGTTATTCGAGCGGTATTCTACTGATAATCAGGTCCAATATTCATGACGGATGTGATGTGATCTTTTTTCGTGAAGAAGCAGCAAGACGGGAAGTCGTATCTTACACTTTATGTTCAACCAGCGATTTCATAAAGTAACGCAATTTCACGTGGACCAGTGTCTTACAGGCGGCTGTGGTCTGAAACTCACGGATCTAACCGATAATCTTGACTTGAAGTAATGATTTAGAGACCAATGTCATTTGTTTTTTCGTGATAAAGGAACAGTCGAAGATGGTTTGGGTTGGGTTTAGTATTGTTTAACGTCCTATCAACAGCTATGGTCACTTGAGGACGGCCTCCCCTGTGTGCAAGGTGCATGCGTGTGGTGTATGCGTGTGTGTTTTGGGAGACTGTGATATGTTCGTGTTTGTCTCCTTGTAATAGCGCGGAACTGATGCCGACTTTATAGTGCTACCTCACTGAAACATATTGTCGAAGACACCCAGCAGGACACCCCACCTTGTCACATTATACTGACAACGGGCGAACCAGTCGTCCCACTCCTAAATTGCTGAGCGTTATACAGACTCTCGGCTAGGGTACTGAATCGAAAGCCTTCCTCACAGGGGCGAACGCTCAACTTAAGGCCAAAAGTGAGGCATTCTCAAAGGAGACATTAGGAAGAAGAAAGTTGTTTAGAAAGAAGAGAAAGATAAGATCCCAAAATCAGTCGCCTCTTACGATCATGCAATGGGGGCAGCAGGTACAATTCTTTCGCCCTACCTGCAGGAACGAACATTCGAAGAAGCCCCACGCGTTCCATGTTTTGCTTTTATAACATTAACACCAATTCTATGCAGGGATGGAGGTATGCCCTGTCTCTAGTGTCGGAAGGGAAACAAGTTCTTGGTTGAATTTCATTATATAAAGAAATTATCCAGATACAGATGTCTAATAAACACTCCTCCAGTCGAGCTGAGAAATTATCATGAAATGTACACGTGGGTAGTATCGGAATAACAATCTCCGGAAAGGTTTGATCTTCGACAGATGTCTCCAAAATAATTTCGAATACAAAGAACTTTCTTCCTTCAAAAATACAAATCTTTGCGGAACACAGAAGTAATGACAAGGAATGCAAGAGAGTGTAAATCAGTTGTATTGCTTTACTTTTTTATGAAAAAAATGAAACATCAAAGAAATAAAATAAATCATTTAAAATAACGATTTGTGAAATCTTATTTCGACAAAGCGACTGACACCGATTACAACGACTAAATATTAGTCATATTTTAGGACGGCATCAGTGCAATGATGTCTCAAATAGTTAAAAACAACTCACTAATGGCATGCTGTCGACAAAGTAATCATGAAGGCATTGCTTATATTTGGCACTGGTTCAGTCTCACTCTGACGTTCTTCTATAAATATGACAGTATCTGGTTAAGCGAACAATAATGCTCATACGAATTATCACAGACACTACCAATGACCGTGGGGCCGATTTGTACCATTCTCAATCATGACGACTACGACGTATGCAAAATGAAATTATGACCTACGTCTTCTTTTAGTCATTTTGATATTTTGCAGCCAGTATAACAGCCTTTGGTTATTTTACTGGGTCAAAATGGAATCCATAAATCTAAATAACAAAGTACAGCATTAGGCAACCCAACCGGTTTTTGAATGCTTCTGTCTGTTCGACTCTGACTTATCATGTTTCTTCTTTTGTTTGTTCACTTTGACGAGACAGGAACAATAATGTGAACGTTAAATTGCTGCGATATACTAGAAACACGGAAATAGTAAATTAATAATTTTATATTTGAATTAAAATAGAGACGTTCAAATACTAGTATGCAGATACCGGCAATAGTTTTTAAGTCCGATTCTGGCCGTTTTATTGGTCGTTCATCAAGCTTCCCTGATCCATGGTCAGTCCATGAAATCAGATCTTATCCCAGACCACGTTTTCGTTTTATTTACAGAATTACACCACTTACAATTTGTGTGCGAATACTCGTTTTACCAGTGTTGCATTTGCGGACTCGACATTAATAGGCGCGCGATGCTGTTGTCTACCAATTAACGTTCACAACCGTAAAGAACGCGCAGTTTTACCCTACAGTGAGAAGCACAATGACAACTATGACGTC
>NW_018407322.1:76467-80702 GCF_002113885.1 Mizuhopecten yessoensis
CAACACATGTATAGTGTACAACACCAACTTAGACCAACACATGTATAGTGTACAACACCAACTTAGATCAACACATGTATAGTTTACAACACCAACTTAGACCAACACATGTAGAGTGTACAACACCAACTTAGACCAACACATGTATTGTGTACAACACCAACTTATACCAACACATATATAGTGTACAACACCAACTTAGACCACCACATGTATAGTGTACAACACCAACTTCGACCAACACATGTATAGTGTACAACACCAACTTAGACCAACACATGTATAGTGTATAACACCAACTTAGACCAACACATGTATTGTGTACAACACCAACTTATACCAACACATATATAGTGTACACACAGTGTCAGTAGTAACAAAAAATACATGTATATCACCAACTTATACCAACAGTTGTATAGTGTACAACACCAACTTAGACCAACACATGTATAGTGTACAACACCAACTTAGACCAACACATGTATAGTGTACAACACCAACTTAGACCAACACATGTATTGTGTACAACACCAACTTAAACCAATACATGTAAAGTGTATATCACCAACTTATACCAACACATGTATAGTGTACAACACCAACTTAGACCAACACATGTATAGTGTAAAACACAAACTTAGACCAACACGTGTATAGTGTACAACACCAACTTATACCAACACATGTATAGTGTACAACACCAACTTAAACCAATACATGTATAGTGTACAACACCAACACATGTATAGTGTACAACACCAACTTAGACCAACACATGTATAGTGTACAACACAAACTAAGACCAACACATGTATAGTGTACAACACCAACTTATACCAATACATGTAAAGTGTACACCACCAACTTAACACAAGACACAGAACAATGGCAGCTAAGTTCATCAATTTTAACGAGACAAAACATATAGATCATAACAATTTTCCAGGGTATGATAGAACGGGTGTAACCATGACAACTATTGCAAGCACGACAACTATGTTGACACTGGTATAATGGCTACAAGTAATTGATTCACAACAACTGTGGTTTCCCTGACAACCGACTGAAGCAGTGACCACAACCTTATCAATGATAAAACACAATACTATAAGCAAGTATAGGTTTGCTTACCCGTAGCTGTCGCTAGCTCGGTCGTTGGTATCTGAGACTGAAGAACAACCTTGATGTAGTCTGTGGGTATAAAAGGAATAAGCTGTACAGTGCCCCCCGCACATCCTGCCAGAAAAATCTTCAAGTAGCAGTCTGTTCGTCTGTTTCTATCCTTCTCAATCTTCTTAAGGACGTTACCTTGGACCCCAAAGAAGACGCTGTACGTGAGGCCGAACGAGAGTAGAGGCCAGGAAAGACCTCGATAAAACCCTCGGATCTGAAATCGGTATTGAAAGACAAATAATTCCAGACCGTAGAAAATTCATCAGATATATACAGAGGATAATTAGGGATAAATAACAGGTGTGATAAAACCGTCGGAATCACATGACATTTAACTACAGGCCAAAAATAAACCCTACGGTTTACATACAAAACAGTAAACATGGCCGGGGTCGTATATAACAACCATACAACTACGGTAATGATAACCACAGGTACATGAACATTTGTTACAGCTATATTTTGACCTAAACTAAGGCGTTCAAAGTAATTTTATGTGTTTTGGAGTGAAATAATTAACATTTTGAAAACTTGTGAATTTCTCGTCGCGTTGTAAAAATACACTTTCCACTCGCGGTAATATCGCTAGATGAATAGTCAAACAGTGTTCAGCGTTTATAATAAGTTAACAGGGTTGACCTGTGCACCTACCCATCCCGCTTGGTTATGTATTTGACGGGCGGCTTCGATAAGTCCTCTCACCTGGCTATTGCTCAACTTTGTACACGTTTGTAGCTGCACCTAAAACCATAACAGGTATGTGTCATACAACGATATCATAGATTAAAGGATAAGACTATTATAAATCAATGACAGTTTCCTGATATAGCTTCTTAGGAAGCCTACCAATTTAACATTGTGTTATCAATTACACAACGCAGAGAACTTTCACACGTTGATGTTTTTCATTTAAGAAAATGTCCGGGTCATTTCTTTAACATAAATATGTGGATTAAAATGGAAGTTACTAACATTTGTGATCGTATGGAACCAATGTCCTAATCTCAAGACCGCGAATTATGGAACATGTTGTAACCATTGGGTAATTTTAACAGGGTTATGCATTTTAAGTATAATAACAGTTGAAACTCTTTGACAAAGTGCTTTAAGATTGAGGGCCTATGGACAGCTACTCACCTTCGTCGTATCAAGTGGATAACCAGCGAAAAGTCCTATGGTGCCTGTAACATACAATAGACAGAGTATGCAGTAACACAAGTGACATAGTATCAATAGTAACACAACATACACGGTATCAGTAGTAACAAATCATACACGGTATCAGTAGTAACACATGTAATATCGTATCAATCCTATGGTGACTATAACATAAAATAAACAGTTTCAGTTGTAACACGAGGGATATAGTATCAATAGTAGCTCAACATATACGGTTATTGTAGTAGCACATCATACAGAGTATCTATAGTAACACATCAGAGAGAGTATCTGTAGTAACATAAGTGACATAGTATCATAATTGATAAAACATACACGGTTTCAATAGTAACACAACATACACGGTATCAGTAGTAACAAAAATTACATAGCATTGATACAACATACAGTGTCAGTAGTAACAAAAATTACATAGTATTGATACAACATACACAGTGTCAGTAGTAACAAAAAATACAAAGTATTGATACAACATACACAGTGTCAGTAGTAACAAAAATTACAAAGTATTGATACAACATACACAGTGTCAGTAGTAATAAAAATTACAAAGTATTGATACAACATACAGTGTCAGTAGTAACAAAAATAACATAGCATTGATACAACATACAGTGTCAGTAGTAACAAAAATAACATAGTATTGATACAACATACACAGTGTCAGTAGTAATACAACATACACGGTATCGGTAGTAATACAACATACACGGTATCAGTAGTAATACAATATACACGGTATCAGCAGTAATACAACATACACGGTATCGGTAGTAATACAACATACTCGGTATCAGCAGTAATACAACATACACGGTATCAGTAGTTATACAACATACACGGTATCAGTAGTAACACAACAAACACGGAATCGGTAGTAATACAACATACACAGTATCAGCAGTTATACAACATACACGGTATCAGCAGTAATACAACATACACGGTATCAGAAGTAACACAACATACACGGTATCAGTAGTAATACAACATACAAGGTATCAGCAGTAATACAAACATACACGGCATCAGCAGTTATACAGCATACGCGGTATCAGTAGTAATTATCTGTAGTAACACAAAATACACGGTATCAGTAGTAACAAAACATACACGGTATCGGCATTAATACAACATACACAGTGTCAGTAGTAACAAAAATAACATAGTATTGATACAACATACACGGGATCAGTAGTAATACACCATACACGGTATCAGCGGTTATACAACATACACGGAATCAGTAGTAATACAACATACCCGGTATCGGCATTAATACAACATACACAGTATCAGCAGTTATACAAAATACACGGTATCAGTAGTAACACAACAAACACGGAATCGGTAGTAATCGGTATCAGCAGTAACAAAAATTACATAGTATTGATACAACATAAATAGTGTCAGTAGTAACAAAAATTACATAGTATCGATACAACATACACAATGTCAGTAGTAACAAAACATACACGGTATCAATAGTAATACAACATACACGGTATCAGCAGTTATACAACATACACGGTATCTGTAGTAACACAACATACACGGTATCAGTAGTAACAAAAATTACATAGCACTGATACAACATACAGTGTCAGTAGTAACAAAAATTACATAGTATCAATATAGATACAACATACACAGTGTCAGTAGTAACAAAAATTACATAGTATCAATATAGATACAACATACACAGTGTCAGTAGTAACAAAAATTACATAGTATCAATATAGATACAACATACACAGTGTCAGTAGTAACAAAAATTACATAGTATCAATATAGATACAACATACACAGTGTCAGTAGTAACAAAAATTACATAGTATCAATATAGATACAACATACACAGTGTCAGTAGTAACAAAAAT
>NW_018407322.1:84316-119866 GCF_002113885.1 Mizuhopecten yessoensis
TGGTAAACTAATTTACATATATAATATCAGTATTCCTGGTAAACTAATTTACATATATAATAACAGTGTCCATGGTAAATTAATTTACATATATAATATCAGTTTTCATTGTAAACTAATTTACATATATAATATCAGTGTCCATGGTAAACTAATTTACATGTATAATATCAGTATTCCTGGTTAACTAATTTACGTATATAATATCAGTGTCCATGGTAAACTAATTTACATATATAATATCAGTATTCATGGTTAACTAATTTACATATATAATATCAGTATTCCTGGTAAACTAATTTACATATATAATATCAGTGTCCATGGTAAACTAATTTACATATATAATATTAGTATTCATTGTAAACTAATTTACATATATAATATCAGTGTCCATGGTAAACTAATTTACATGTATAATATCAGTATTCCTGGTAAACTAATTTACATATATAATATTAGTATTCCTGGTAAACTAATTTACATATATAATATCAGTGTCCATGGTAAACTAATTTACATATATAATATCAGTATTCCTGGTAAACTAATTTACATATATAATATCAGGATTCCTGGTAAACTAATTTACAAATATAATATCAGTGTCCATGGTAAAATGCAAAGTAGTGGTTTAAATGTTCATTTGGTCATTTTATTTTCCAAAAGTTTACAACTTATACTGTAGGTACAGGATATTACTACAACCATACATGTTCAATACATGCTTACCAGGGCGGCAGTTTGTATGTGTAAACAAATAAGTGGCATGTATTTTGAATGGATGATATACTAGTTATACAATAAGTGACATGTATTTTGAATGAATGATATACTAGTTATAAAATAAGTGACATGTGTTTGAATGAATGTACATCACAAATGATATACTAGTTAAAGAAAAAATAATAAAAATAACGTATCGAAGGAGAACGCATTGTTGTTGGTTCATACATTTAAATTTGTTTTCAGATTCTCTCTCAACATAAACAATTTGTGCAGAAACTTTCCAAACTTGCATAATTCAGATGTATTGCTAGAGTTCATAAGACTGATGAATTTAAACATGCTGGGTTTTGACCAATACTATTTTTTCATGTAAATATGTCTACGTATCTGAAAAGATGGACATTTAAGCACAAAGTGGTATTCGTCCTCAATATCTAAATTGCATAATTTACAGATTCTTAGATTCCTTGGTACATTTATAGATCTACCTTTCTCAATTTCTAACTGGTGACTGGACATTCTGAGTTTCGTAATGACTTTTCTGTACTTGAATTGGATATGTTTCCCGAGATGAATTTTCATATCAAAACTTTCTGCACATATAAGGTGTCTATACACATTACATTTGGTCGATTCGGCTATCTGACTCCTTATTTCTTGTACACAACAATCAAAAAGTCTTTGTTTAATAATATCCAAAGCATGTTTTACATTTATTGTCACCTAGGTGTCCAAGATATAATAACCCAGTCCCATAGTATACATTTCATTTTTAATATCTCTCAACCAGTTATATTTATCACTAACATTTCATCTTTCCATGAGATCATTATATATTTCAGTCATAATACAATTCTGACTATGTACTAATTTCAACCAAGATTTGAACGCTCTTAACTTTCTAATTGTAATCAGAGGATTTACTCCTAATTCCTCATAAATCATGTTATGAGCTGTACTTCGCTTCACCCCTAACATTTGCTTTAAAAAATGCATTTGTACTTTTTCAATATCATGGACATCGCATAGAACGATAGGTAGTGTATGTGTGGACTTATCGCTACGAACTAATTAAACAATTAAATAGGCGTGACCCGTTACTGCCATTGTATCGTTTGACCCGTAAATCATTGTATTCGGTGTCATCAATTAGCGTTAAGGTTTGTGACTCATTGGTGTCATTGATGTTATCAGGCAGAAAAAAAGGAGGGACAGAGGAATAGCATTAACTGTACAGGACATATACAAAATGAAACCTGATAAGCATGCCCGAAATGCCATTAGCCTGCTCATAGTCTGACGACCCTGTATATGCGTGGCGTACTGACTGTAATAGAAAACCTTGTCCAAAACTACTACTATCTGATTCTTTAAAAACATTTCACGGATGAGATAGCTACAAGTAGCCAGCTACACTTCGGACTATTGCGATTAGTTACCGATATCATATTTAAAAGAACAATATGTTGTATTTGAAAAATAATTAAACTTTTATTTTAAAGTGCATTTATAATTTTTTGAAAACTTAAAATATTCCAATATAAGAATTATTTACAAATCGGTCTGAAAATCAACAAAGCAGTGCTATTGTACACATTCGCCGGTGTCCCCCTTAACTGACCTCGGAAGTAATGGGGACATAAACCTATCGCAAATTGAATGGATACAAAAAACTCACATTTAAATGCCCATTTTTAACGTGTTTACCTCCACCTTGGCACTGGGGTTGAAACCTCAGACGTCGTATACACACTTAACAAAGGGAGGTCAAACATTGAAAACATTTACTTTTAAATCGCTCAACACACATCTGCGCCCTTGATCAGTAACTATATACTTCAGTAAATTTACTCTTCATCAAAGCCCAACACCTAGATAAAAGACGTTCTCAAACTTTTAAGTCATTTTTTAAAGTAAAATATTTGATCATCTACACGTATTCTGCCAACATTACAGAGTACTGTTTTCATTTCGTCAATATTTACCATACCCACAACCAGACTTTGTAGGTATACACACAGACATGTATTGATATTACGTTAGGTATACTTTAACTTAGTTTTTTCTGAACACAGGCGCATCTGCCTATTTATTCAGATCATAGTCCATAGTATGAATATAATAGTATGTCGATTTGTAACAAGATGTACAGACAGTCTTTGGATAGATAATGAAGGTGTCAATGATACAGTATCGTATACCGTCAAAGAACGACTGAGAGACTCTTTTATCACGACTCTTTTGAGAGAAAAAAATTTCTTGGTTTATGTGTAGATGTAACTTTATGGGCATCACCAAATAAACACTTTAGAACATATCTACAAACGGAATGAAATGTTTTCACGTCAGTTGACTTGAGGTGTCAGGCACCAAGGATCGGACTATGTCCATTACGTCAGAGTAAAACCTGTACCTGTTTGTGTGAACTGAAGGATGTAGAAGGTTAATATAGTTTCATTTTACTGACATTCAATCTTATTTACGTAAACTTAGTATGTACAATTGGGAATTTCTCCACACAAGTTAGCAGGTACCGTGACGTAACAGTGATGCTTTTAATACAAATGCAGTATCTCAGAAATTAGAAACTTTTTAAGTAAATAGTTGTTACGTGTTAAGGTTAAATTAAACTGACTTCTGAGGTTTCGTTTTCCATAGTATTTGTGTATATATATGTTGTTGTTACGTGTTAAGGTTAAACTGACTTCTGAGGTTTCGTTTTCCATGGTATGGTATATGTATAGTTGTTTCACTGTGTATGCACCATGAATCGATACAGGAGTAAATGTCTTAATTTTCTTAGACATTTTTGTTTCATTTGCCGTTCACCATGCTTTGCATGTAAGTGATAAAACAGAGGAAGCACGTACAGCCTACACTGATACAGATATCAGATGTGTTTTTCAAATTGATAAAAAAAGTTAACTACACGCCGGTTGAGTGTTTGTGTTGTGTGATCATTGGTTGACCATTACAATTAGCTCTAATCAAAATGTGATTATAATTTGTACACGTGAAGGATATAAAATTGTTTTGTGTATGCTACAGTTGCGTTGTAACGTTGTTTTGTGTATGCTACAGTTGCGTTGCAACGTTGTTTTGTGTATGCTACAGTTGCGTTGCAACGTTGTTTTGTGTATGCTACAGTTGCGTTGTAACGTTGTTTTGTGTATGCTACAGTTGCGTTGCAACGTTGTTTTGTGTATGCTACAGTTGCGTTGCAACGTTGTTTTGTGTATTCTACAGTTGCGTTGTAACGTTGTTATATGTATGCTACAGTTGTGTTGCAACGTTGTTTTGTGTATGCTACAGTTGCGTTGCAACGTTGTTTTGTGTATTCTACAGTTGCGTTGTAACGTTGTTTTGTGTTTATCTGTGCTGTACATAACTTGTTTGGATGCAAAATGCAATAAAGTTGAATTGGATTGTACATTCCAACTCTTGAACAAGAGGCCCAGAGGGCCTGTATCGCTCACCTGGATACCTAAGCAATCATGGCAAACTATTCTCAAAATGAGATCAAGGGAATAGGCCAGACCCCAAGGCCAATCCTTGTAGCATAGCTATATTACATTTTTCATGCCCAGCAATTTTATGTATGGTTATGGGGTGGGGATCTCAACTGTTTCCAAGCTTTGACTCAGAAACTAGGTCCCTAGAGTTGTGGCCAGACCCCAGGATCGATTCTAATATTGTGACTGCATTTGTCTCTTTTTGCCAAGCATTTGTATATATAGTTTTGGGGTGGGGATCTCAACCGTTTCAAAGTTATGACCCAGGGGCCAAGTCTGCAAGGGTGGGGCAGACCCTGGGANCAGGAGACGGACAATACTATTCAATTCTAGTGTTAAACACAATACATAGACCCCTTTACAGCCCCCTCCCCTCCCCTCCCCTCCCCCGCTGAACTGTCTGACACATCGTATTAAACTATGCTGTTGTTTAAAAAAAAAACAATTAACTTCCTGTTCACAAAATGAGAGGAAAAAACACGTTCTGAAGTATTACTGCTATAGGCGTGTTTCTGTCGCTGTGCTTGCTAAACCAGCTGACTGCTTTCGCGATCCAGTGCGATTTAAATCCCACAATACTTGATCGCCAAAAAGAAATCTTTATTTGTCGTAACGTAGCCTTTCGCTCCAAATAAACAGTCCGCATTAACTTACAAAGACCGACATTTTCTTACTAATACGTTCCACAAATATATTTCAAAATATCTTCCCACAGACACAAATTCCATTTTATCTAATTCATAATAATACAAAAAATTTGCACCACATTTTTTATCGAGATTTTTTCTTTAACAATACATAAGTGAAAAAGCGGTAACCAACATATATGAAGACAACACTAGCATCAAGGAATAGATATTTTTGAGGTAATTTCTCACTATAAATTTTGACGACAAAAATGTACAGGAATAAACACAATCTCATGTTAATTGTAAACAATCCCACAGACAGTCGATGACCTACCATAGATCACACACATTGATTTCTCGTTGTTTTGCACGTCACGCATACCATCTAATTGCAGACCTCACATTGACATGGGCAATATCGCCACTTTCGACCATTACAAAAATGAACCTCTTACCTCCCAAAGCTCCGGCTATATAATTATGTATCACATGCTCTGCCATCTATCCTCACAACCATGTGTGTACGTGTGATGTGTGTTCGTTGTTTACCACGGTTGTGCCTGTTACCGGCGTTCTCATCCACAAACATGTGTCAGCGAGTGGAAATTCCCCACATGTGTTCGCGACGACACTGCGCATGCGGATTGGGGTTAAGCAAAATGGCACAACCTTGTTTAAAACTTTTCTCGGAATTTGTTTCCTTGGTTTTAGAAGGTCAGGTATAGTCGTCTTATGGAATTAGCTGTAACAAATTCTAAAACTTGAACAGACCCTACATCCCCTCTTCTTGACAACAACTTTAAAGTAACAAAGATATATAAATATATATTTAATTTTTAATTTATTTGTAAATTTACATCAATTGTGAATATATATAATTACAAAAATAAGTTGCATGTACGGTGGGTGGTTTAGGACACGTTTTTTTTTATTCAAGTCGAGCGCTCGACTTACTATCTCGAGCGCTCGACTTAATATGACAGTATATATCTCTTTTGATGGACTTACTTCAAATACATCCCAGTACTACTTTCGAGCCACTTCATTGAAAGTGTCATGGGGCAGACTTGTTTCGCTGTAACTGAGGCATGCCTGCGATAAATCAGCAATGTGCTACGCAATGTGCTACGCCATGCCATGACGAATTTCAGTTCAGTTGAGACTGATGACCTGTTAGAGGTATTAGATAATAACAGTTGCAGAAAAGCCCCAAATCCAGAAACCTTGTCCGTAATTGGGCAGGAAATTGCGCATAATGAGCTTGTACAAGAGCCGATGTTTATCATAGACTGTTGGAAAGAAGTCCTTAATGCTTCTCCTTTGGCTAACACGAACCCAGAAGAGCTGAATGAGCTAGTCATAAAGGTTAGATGGGCGGTAGAGAGTGCCAATGGTAGGATAAAACAGTGGAGACTCCGTGATAAAGTTGTTCCAAACACTCTTGTAGCCCAGATTGGCGATTTTGTCCGAATCATTTGTGCATTATGCAACAAGTTCCGTCCACCTTAAGCTAATACGGACCCACAATTGGAAGAAGAGGCCATGAAGATGTTTGGAAAAGTTTGTCTGTCTAATAAAATCCAGGAGTTTGTGGAAGAAAATAACCTGGTGAAGAGGAGTTCTCCTTATAAGAAAATTGATAGCATTAATGATGTCTTATCTGATTTCCCTCACCGAAGTATGGATGATCTTTGGAGTATTACCATTGGTGTGTACCAAATCAAGCAATGCATCTGCTATTCAAAGGAACATATAAGTGATGAGGGAACATACGACTTAATGTTTTGTAAGGAATTCCCAAGTTTGCTACAAGTCAAGATACAATTTCGTCATTCAAAGAACTCGGTACATACACCTTGGATCAAGTACATATTGGAGGACATGTCTTGCCCAATATCATGATGGTATTGCACCTGCAAAGTTGGAGTTGGAAATAGTATTGATGATTTTGTGATTATTTCCACGAACTATATTTTTGACGGGAAATGTCACTAGACAACATTCCATGAACAATTCTATGGGCTGTTTTACCTCTTGAACACACAGAGCAAAATTTTAAAAATTTACTGTGTGTGTTATAGTATAGTCCATATAGAAAAATAGCTAGACTGGCCACCGTCTCTAAAATATTGAATTATTAAGAAAAAAGTTTAACTCAAAAAATGTTGATCACTTGGATGTTTGATTCTAGAGACTGGTCAAATGTGGATAAGGTTTCTAATTTGACTCCGGGGCTAGGCTGCCTTTGAAACCACAAACTCAGTAGGACAATTAGCTATATATAGCCACACCCCAGGAGCATTAATGGCCCTCGTTACTGCAGGCTGGTCAGCATCATATCTGATGACTTGTTATAAGTCTCACTCTCTTTACTGACCACACACTGGCTGGAGTAAACTAGTAAAAAATGGGCATTGGAATTGATATATTTTAGGTTGGTCTATTTCGTCAAGTTTGTTCTGACATAATGTTGATGTTAACAGAATACATGCAATGATGTTATGTTTATAATGTTTGTATTTAAACCACATTTTCATGCTAACTACTGGGTATAATAACTGATCCAAAAAGTGATCATGGCAGTTTCATATATCCTCAGCAATCTTGTAAGATCAATGGTGACACAACAACCACAGATCCTAAGTTCTAAACTAGGGGGAGATAAGGTAGTAGTAAAATGCAGCTGAGAAATTCTTCATACAAACTTAGGGGCTGCTAGCCAGTCTAAAAAATAGCTAAAAGACTTATTTTCAGGGAAATGGATTTGATCGAGGGTGTGAAAAATGTTTGATGACGTTCATCGTGTCATTGAATTCAATTACATGTGTTTAACTTTGGTTTGCAATTTTAAGTACTCAAAGTACTCAGTATCTACAAACATAATTTTATTTTCATAAAAATGCTTTTTCAAGTCTTCTTACATAATTTCCCCCTTTTTGTGATGCAGTATCATTTTCTGTGGATAGTTTAGAATGTAAATTAAGGATCCTTGTAACAAACACTAACTACGCACAGGAAACTTTTTCTGACAATACGATTTGTTATTTCTTATATGAAATGAAAGTGAAATTTCTTATAAGGGTCTTTTATAAAAACAATATGGAAACGAGATGAATGAAACAAAATATAATATACAACCTTACATAATATCAATATAAGAGAAAGCACATAAATGGCATTTATTTATACTTTATGCATGTATATAATTTTAGCTCGATTGATTAATCAGTAAGTAAAGAATAGTTTTCGTTTTGAAAATTGTTTCCACATCATCTTATTATTTAAGGTAGGAAGTATATTAGAGCTTTTTTTTCAACACAGGTACTATGGTTTCTACATCACAGCTAATCGTATTATGTAGGAAACGTACTAAAGCTGTTTTATCATAACAAGTAATGTAGATGTCCTGATCAGATAAATATAGAAAGCAGGTGAGTATTGCTCGGTAAACATGGTATGTGAGCGTGATATTAAGGATGGACTTCTTTTCTGGGGGTTTTGTGCAATGGCAGATTGTTTTTGACGGCATCAGGATTTGAATTGTCTGCTAACTTAGTGTTAACAATGTGAAATAATCAAGGAAAAAGTATCATATTTGCGTTTAAGCTACATTGTATTGTATTGTGTTGATAAAGACTTAAACACGTCGCTCTCCCGTAAAAAATCCGTAGAGCGTATCTATATAAGTATCAAAGAGGGTGTTACAAAGAGTTTGGTAAAAAAAAACGCCTATTTATTGACTTCTGGACACCAATGGCATACACGAGCGACACGGTCTGATTAGTGTAGGGGGATACTATAGTACATGTACATGAGGTCAACATTTTATTGTAAGTTTCCAGTACAGAAAGCATACATGTTTTTTTGTAAATGTATTCAAGGTTACAAGATAAACCCTTTTTTTGATGTACCACTTTAACACCTTAATCCCTTATGATCTAGCATATTGTGCCTACACATTGATTACACAAATCCCTTTGCCAGACAATATTATGAATATTAGTGCATTTCATTCGTAATACTTTAGTTACCACAACGTCACTTAATGATTCATAGGTTTGGTAGTTAATATCACGTACAATGTAAAGATCAACTCCATTGTACATTGGTATCCCGAATAAAAACACACACTAAGTCGCATATACATGTACATTCGACGTTGGCACCTTTGCTGATGTTGTGGTCTCGAAAACATTTCCTCTCACATGAATAGGCATCACTTGTGGCTGCTTGTCTACCTCATCCTCGAGGTTTATCTCAGCATCGATGTTATCCGTGTTCAATAGTAAGGGTACTAGGTCCCAATGTGTATAACTTCCTCATCTGTCTCACAGCTCCGGCCTTTCTGACGTTTTCAGGATCTTTTACTCATAAACACCTAATGACTAATTGACCAAATTTGGTTCTATCGGTTTGAGGGAAGGGACTGCTGTTCCAGCAAGTAGCTATTCTGTTCCCCTACTCAAGACGTAGAGATCCCTATTTATATACAGATAGTGGTCAATTTCCGGTTACTATTTCAGCTGCGAATCAGGAGGACTCAACGACCCTCCATACATTGCACTGAAATTATGTAATACGATTTTGGTAGGATAAATGTTAAAGTATGGTACACTTTAAAGACAATTGTGTATGCGTTTAAAAGCAAACCCCACTAAACACTACTTTTAATATCAAGTTATCGAGTTAAGTTGCAACATAGATTATTAGAAATCTTATTTTCGGCAAGGCCAATATATCTGACTAAATATTGTCTATTTAACCAATAGCAATGGTCATAAACACTGTTCCGATTATCTAAATGCAATTGAACAATGGTGTTTCGATAACATTTCCGATTCTATATAAATGTTTGTTGTATAAACAAAACGTGTTTACGGTCCCGTTTGATTGTTAAATGACAAGTGCAACACAAACAGACATATTGCCAACATTGCATAATATTCTAATCCTCATGATCATATCAGCTTTGAGTACAGTCCTCGGACATTGCATAATATTCTAATCATAATGATTAGGTCAGCTTTGAGTACAGTCCTCGAACATTGCATAATATTCTAATCATAATGATTAGATCAGCTTTGTTTGAGTACAGTCCTCGGACATTGCATAATATTTTAGCATAGTAACTGCAAAATAAAACGCTGCTCATCAGTGTTTGTCAATAAAATAGTATTGATGAACAAAACACGATTTATATATAACAAATTAACGACATATCTGATCACACAAAGGAAGTATAGTAGTTCAGGCTACAAACACGATGTATATATAACAAATTAACGACATATCTGATCACACAAAGGAAGTATAGTAGTTCAGGCTACAAACACGATTTATATGTAACAAATTAACGACATATCTGATCACACAAAGGAAGTATAGTAGATCAGGCTACATATATGATTTTTTGAAAAACAATTTACAATTAATAGCAATATCATCATTATATATGTTTTTTCATCATACTTGTTATGTCATTTGAAGGATAATTTTGTTCAAAATATAAAGAAAGTGGAGTGTACATTGTAAACCTAACAGATTTAAGAGCCGGTAGAGTCGGTCGAGAAAAAAAACCTTCAAGGAGCCTGTTTGATATTATTAATTAAAACAATTTAGTTACAAGTAAATGATAAGAAGTTACTTCTGTTTACCTTGAAGGGATTTTTTAAGTAAACTGGATACTGCCGGGGTTGGGGAGCCCCGGGATCAGCATCTTCACAATCATGTGTCCTCATACAAGAGGGCTATCATACTTTCTTTCATAGTTACTAGTAATTATATTATTATTTCTTTATTTTGACTGTCTTCTTTAACACTCATACTTATATTCATACTTGCATTCAAAATACATACATGTGTGCAATCCCTTTTAGAATTTTATCATGAAAGAAGACAATATGCATAAACGATCTCATATTTCACAATCAGATAAATAGACAGCACATTGTCTTTGAAAGCAAACCTTTCGCGATCCAGTTGATCTTTAACATTACGTCCTTAGATAAACTGTACTGGATTTGACAGGTGACATAACAGGGGACTTATATTATACAGAAAAGTAACGTACGGTTCGGGACATCTTATTTTGGCCTTCGCTTTGTGTGAGGAATCCATGATGGATTTCCTTTTGCTGTTAGTGCTTTTCGTCTCATCATTGTTTGTCTATATGTCATTGTGTACTAATGCTACATATATAAATATTTAATAAATACATAAATACATAGTTATGAAACACTCTTTATGATTGAATTTGAAGTTATTTCTACTTTTATACTTTTTATAAAAATGAAATTTATCATATCGTTTTATCCTAGATATTCTCTCATATATTCCATGTTTTCCTGTGATGACGTGGCGAGTTTAATATGTAACACTTGTGGTATATATACATCGTTCACATTGCCAAACACTTGGAAATATCAAATGAAGTTGGATGACTTTTTCTCTGATGTTAAATTGTATGAAATTACTCATTTGTGTGACGACAAATATACTGACTAGACATTTTGTTGGTAATGTTTAACTTTTACAGATGTAAGAGTACACTGTAACGTTTTGTCACAGTAGATCACTTAATCAAATAACCCATTCATAGGTAAAACCATTTCCGAATACTTACATTATTGAATCCATTGATAGTGTTTTGTAATTAGAAATTTTGGCATATTGGAGATATCTAGCTGAAAAAGAGCACTAACTTCATTACATACTGTACGCCACGGGTTACGATAGACAGAGTTGTCTCTCTTACTTTGATACACGTGTGTAGGTTCAGAGCTGGCAATGCTGTCATGTAAATATAAAAACAACATCACATACCTAACTCAATAAAACTTGTAAGAATACAGATAACAATCACTAACACCATCCTTAGCACACCTGTTAGGTGTACACCTTGTCACCTACCATACAGTCCATCATGATGCCTTGCCGAATCACTCACATACTATTCCGTCTTTGCGTATTGCAGAGTTATCTTCTCTTGGGAGCAGGTATTGATTGTTACGTCACTTGTTTGTGAGAGTAACGTCTTCAGTTTTTGAGAAAACGACGTAATTTTCTCGCACAAACCAATGACGTAACAATCAATACCTGCTCCCAAGTGAAGATAACTCTGCAATACACAAAGACGGAATACTTACTTAATTGAGGTAGATTGCAAACCCACTCTTGATCGTGCGATCATTGATCCATGCCATTGTGTATTTTAAGTTTCATCGCTACTATATGAAAATCTTTATAAAATTGTGTTTGTTAATTTATTATCAACTTAATTGTACAGCTTTCAAAACAATCATGTAAAAAGTACGCTAGAAACAACAAGCCATATCTTAATAGTTTTAAAGGACATCTAGTACAACAGATAATTACAACAATAGTCACAACTGTATTAAAGAATTCACATTCTAACCATGATCCGTAAATAGCTACCCTGTTTCCTTGTGATTAGTTGTCGATCATATTTTAAAAAAATCAGATTTTAAAAAAAGAAAATGTATCGCCATTATTCACCAGTGCCATATATTCTTTAAATGGTGACTTAAGCTTAATCAATGATCAGTGCAAATAACCTTTTTCTTTTATCTTAAAAACACAACCACTACACACTAACTGGGCCCAGTGGATTTACTGTTATTATAGTACTCACAGAAGATCGTAGAATCAGGTATTTGTACACAGTATCATGAAAAGTCCAAATGATTGGCAGCAACAACGTTTCTTAATATTTTTTGATATAAATAAATGTACGAGCTATTATCAAAATAAACATTATTTAAGCAAGTTCCTGAAGCGGGAATTAATTAATAGATTAAACCTTATAACACTCAGAAAACAACTTCAATCGCGACATAATAACATGTGGGTAAATTCAGATTAATGAAATGTAAACATCATAAAACATCCGGTCATGGTTTCCATTCCTGTCAGTAGTATGTTCTGTTGAGTAAACCAAAACATCCGGTGACCATGTAGTGCTGTCTATGTTGATCAACTTCCTGGCATTGCCTGTTACAATCGGGAATGTGATGACAAACATAAAGAAATCTGTCACGACTTCTGCGTATAGGTAAGACTTACCTTCTGATAGGGATGTCTCAGTAAACTTACACACGTACTGACGTGTAGCAATATAAACAGCATGTACCTATAGTGACACCATGTTATCAATCGCCCTAGCCGGTCTCTATCTCCAATAATATAGTTTATAATTATTCACACTGAAATATAAACTGTCATTAATATACAATTATATATCATACCTGGCCCGTCATGTTTACCAAGCAGAGGCCTATCTACTCTTCGTTTTTAGTTCTCGTTTTGTTCAGTACAACATGTTACATTATTTAATGTATGCTATATACATGAAATTCACAACTGAATAGTGTTTATGATGTTCCGCTATGTCAATACAAGCACACTTGTGTACACGAGTTCATTCTGTGATAATGCACAGCAGTAAAGTACATGTCCCTATATCAGTCATGGGATGTTTATGGTGCACGCTTTCCACATACAGTATTGTGGCCTGAATTATATCGATAACAAAGTCACATGACATGCCTTATCGTGTCTCATTTTGAACAGACTATGATGGCGACCGACGCAGAGGATCGCTCAAAATGGCCAGGGTACATAGAGGATGGTCATCCAGAGGTTTTCGACATCCGTGCAATGCCTCCCCAACCCAAGAGGAGGAAACCAGGACAGCTTTCTCCGGAGGAGATCCGACAATATTTTGAAGAGGTAATTCCCAACACTAATGAACCTTTTGTGATCCAAACCTTCTCCTACCTCGAGTGCAAAATCTATGTATACTTTGATAATATGACAAATATTTGTTCATCCGACGTCTCAGATTGTACGTGTGTATTATGCGTTTGAATATACTTCACGAGGGCTTTATCCTGAGTCATTTAAACGATGGCAATCTGAGACGTCAGATTAACAAATACGTGCGTTAGCACTTTTATGAAATTCCGAAGTTGTACCGATTTCCATAAGATTACCTTTACTTAAGGTTAAGTTTCCTCCAAAAAACTTGAACTGCACAACAAAAATGGACAAAATGACGCCGAAGACGGAATGGAGTCCCGTCACAATAGCACAAGATGGGATGGCATTCAAATCGTTGGTTGGTAATTAAGTGGATGACAAATAACGAGTCATCGCGTGTAAACAATGAGATTAACAACGTCGATTATGTAAATGTTAAACTAAGAATGTTGGGTTTTTGGAATAGAATAATTAGTAATGAAAACAAACTCAGCAGCATATTACTACGACTGGCTTTACATATGCAAAACGATGATACTCTTCAGTTCAAATGGATAAACTATATAAAAGGTATTTTCAATGAAACGGGATTTTAAAACAACGGCTTAACGATCACTTTGTACAGCAATGGTTCGATGACATTACTAGCTCATCTCGTGGGCAGTTCTACACTCTATTTAAAACGGAATTTGGTCTAGAAAAATATTTATTAAATCTGCCAGAACATATCAGAACACCAATAACAAAACTGCGCACCTCGAATTTGAAGTTTCCAATTGAAACAGGTAGATGGTATAACATACCCCGAGATAATCGACTATGTAATTTGTGCGCGGAAAGTGTCGGAGATGAATTTCATTATATANTGTGAATTATATGTATGGTTGTTTTTTATGTTTGCTTTGTATTTTCCATTGTATGTCATATCATGTTACTATACCGTACCGATTCTAAATTGAACTGTCCATTCTCTCAGTTATACATGCGTATACAAATATGTATATTGTACTTCATTTTCCATATCTGCAACTTTATTTCCTCATGTAACACACATTATGTGTCTGAGTGTCAATACAAATTTGCTTGTATACATGCATGCACCTGTCCATCCTGTCAAAATTTAATATATGAATTAATGTACATGTACCTCATGTTACACATTTCCATGTGTCTGAGTGTTGGAAATAAAATCTGAAATCTGAATTATTATCAGAATGTGAAATACAGGGTCGTCGGATAGTGCCCTCGCCTATCACCAAGACGCCAAGGGTTTGACTCCTCCTAACAGACATGGAAGGTACTGGTGACCAGGCCGACCATGCAGATTGTATCCTTGTACTCCGGTTTCCTCCCATATGAAGACCACCTCCGGGCAAACAAGAGTGATTGATATTTAATTTGAAACCAGGTTTACTTGATTTATAGTTTTTTGTGTAAAATAGATATATATAGTTGCATATACATGTAGTACATGACACGGAAACACACACTATAGATTCATCAGGCATGTACTGAAGTATCTTACCCGCATAAGGGGTTATCTGATAACAAGTCGTTTGATATGTATGGATATATTTTATATTTACATGAAATATCTAATATTTGAGAGAAAAAATCAGCTTTACATCTAAAGTGATCGTATTATTTGCAATATGACCACAATTCTATATCTGAACAGTAACATTTTTTTTCTATAAATGACTTACTACTTTTTTCTTTGGTTGTACCTTTATAAACAATTACCACAGGGGCTTATTGTATACCTACACACCTTTGAATCGTTAATACACAAAGAACGCTTCCGGCACCACAAACAACACCTTTCACGATGTCTCCATTCAACGTCACAAAGGTTTCAAGGAAAGTCATCCTCGATACTCCAGGGTTTTTCGCACTGACGTTCTCTGCACCCCTCTGGAATAGGTCATAGCAAAATTGAAGACATGCGGCTAATTATTTGATTGGTCTCAAATCTGTCATTTATAGGTTACAGAGGAGCGACACTCGACTTCAAAACCAGTTAATTTTAGCGTTGCACGACCGCGAGATTATTTTGATGTACATCAAAGAATCAAACTAGTCTTTATGTTACAGCCATTCTGAGCTTCAGATTTTGTCATGACATATTCAAGGGACGCAGAGAACGTACGTGAGCGTTACCCCTGGAGTATGGAGGATGAAGGAAGGTATGAACTCGAAAAGAGAGCTCAGTTTATAACAAGTTATTATAAAATATACAAACCATACTTACATACTTCTTTCATCTTGACAAACAGGGGTATGTAATAGTTAAAGATTTCTTCACGAAGGAAGAGTTGGAACCTTGTCTCCGAGATTTCGAGATACTGGTGGAAAATCTGGCTCAGAAGCTGTACAAAGGCGGTAAAATCAAAGGTAAGTTTAGGTCAAATGATTAAATTAAAAACGTATTTCGTCTACAATACAAAATATGATTTTATAGTGACATAACAAAATATAAATAATAATATATCCTTATACACACAATATGTTGATGAATTAACAGAATAACATTTCCAATGATATTCCGGCATTTACTCATATCAAACTACTTACGTACGTGATACTATAGTCGCCATCAAGTAAGATTTCATTCACCTTCCACAGACCTTTACGAGGAAAGCGATGTTTACACTAGACTGATCAAACTAAACGAGGAGTTCCCGGGAGCCGCTGTACTTTTACACAAGATAGGCAAGCTTCCACAGGTAATGACAAAAAAGGGCTTCTACACCAGGAAGAAAAAAAATCCACCGGTGTATTATAACAAAACACACACAATCTGCATAAGGTAGACACCGGTAATACAACAAAAACAAGCTTAAGCTGTATTTTTACACGGATCGAAAAACTTCTGACGGTGATAGAACACACACTATTGTTTATATTTTATTATTGCACGACGGGCATTTTAACACATTTGTTTGGCGGGTCCATTTGTCCACCATTTTTTGTTTCTTTGTAAATCTTATTGGAGTAATATCACAATGTGCTATACAGCAATATTCATTTTTCCTTCCATGTGAAGTGTTTAATGAATGTGTGCTGTCAGGAACTTTGAACGGTTTATTATTTCACATCATAAAACTAAGTTAGGCATAAACACCGTGATTTTAAATAAATTATTTGATTTCTGTTTCCGCTAAAGTCGCTACGGAACCTGTGGGGAAACGAGCGTCTCCTGAATGTGGTAGAGCAGGTTCTGGGTCCGGACATATCTGGAATGCCTAACTGGAACCTGCGGACAAAAACACCATACAACGAGGAGCTTACCGTCCCCTGGCACCAAGGTCAGAGTTCAACTGTGATCGCTTTCCTTATCCATGGCATTAGTCATAGGGCATCATGTTTCTTGTTTGTAAAATTAAAAACATGTCGATTGGTTAGAAACAAATAATTTCAAAATATATAACATTATATTGATTTATTTGTTATTTCGTGTTTATTTTTCCTCCATACTTTGACTTTTTTTAATGTTTTCCATTAAGCAATTGCTTACACGTGTAGGACTAAAAAATAGAAACGAAATATACCGTTATTTCGAAACTAGAATAGTACGAAATAGAACGACGTAAATTTGGAATAATATTCAGAGGTAATTGATTAACATATTTTCTGCTATTTCGTTGATATTAACTTCTGGATTCTTACGTCCAAATGCTAGAATTAGGACTGAACATTACATACATGTTCGTAATTATTTAAGAAAACTTCTGTCTCTCCATTTCGCATTTAAATCCTTGTTCATATTTTGTATAAACTGCGTTTCTTAGCTATTTGGCCACTTCAGTAACGTTTAGTTTTTACTGTTGGAGTCAAATGACCGGAAGAATCCCAAAACGATCTTAAATTATGTCTCTGACGAAAGCCGTTCTTATGACATCTGCTATATACGTGTTTTTAAGTATGTTATAAACTCTGCTTACCTAACAGATGCTGGTTACCTCGACAACGACGCTTATAAAACGTTGCTCGCGACAGTATGGATACCATTCCTGGATACAAACAAACACAATGGCTGTATGGAGGTATGTTCTATAGTTTATATATTACACAAACACAATGGCTGTATGGAGGTATGTTTCATAGTTTGTATATTACACAAACACAATGGCTGTATGGAGGTATGTTCTATAGTTAAAATATTACACAAACGTTCTATAGTTAAAATATAACACAAATAAACACAATGGCTGTATGGAGGTAAATAAACACAATGTCTGTATCGAGATGAGTGCTACATGTTTAAACAAACATTCAGTAGAGGTTCAATTCAATTCGTTTTATTCTGTTAGCCATTTCGGCTTATAAGACAAATTACATGTGTACAATACAGTTATTATATAACAACTACATGCATAGCATTCATGCAATTGTACATGTGTATGTATTAAGGAGAGTAATACATGCCAGACACATACATATAAATAAGACTATGATACTCGAGAACGTTGCTTAAATGCGAAATGTATGAATTTTCCTAGATTGTTAAGTTCTTTACCAAGTTTAAACACACTTGGTTTGCGATAATAGTATGGCTTTAAGTATTTAGAGCGTATGTTGCAATAAAATGGAAACTTCAAAATAAAGTGAAATTCGTCCTCTATATCATTGAGATCACATAATTCACATTACCTTTCGGTCCTAGCAGTATTCGTATATCTCCCAATTTCTATCTTAAGGTTATGTGGTGATAATCGAATACGGGAGATATTTTTTCTTATATAGTTTGTCAATAGGTTTTCTTAAATAAAATTGTAAATCAAAGTTATCTACCAAGTGTTGATCCAATGATCCTTTGGACGAATTTCTTATATTTGACAATATTTCTTGAGTATGAATATCATAAAATTTGTGTTCTATAATTTTATACATAACCTTACTATCATATATAGTTGCTGTTCCATAAATACCCCAATCCTAGTATATTCAGTTCTTGTCTTATTTTCATAATCCAGTCATCATTGTCTAGATTTCTTTGTTCGTAACATGCTTTGAGTATACAATTGTCTGAGGCTTTGACTTTGATCCATTATTTCAATATTTTCAATTTTCTTGCAACATGCATCGGAAGTCTGCCTAATTCAAAATTACCAAGTCATTACATGTTTTCTTACCAACACCTAAAATATTTTTACAAAAACAAGTATGTACTTTTTCAACTTCCAGCGCTATGTGAAAACCCCAAATTTCACTCGCATACTCTAGTACACGGCTAATGTACGTATCAAACACTGAACATAACGTTTGAGTGTTGAAATTGTGGTTTCTTTTTTTGTTATATAAAGCAAAATATGCCGTTCGTCCTTTTTCGGCAGCATGTTGTTGCGTTTTATTGAATTTTCCATTGAAGTTAAAAAGCATGCCCGGGTAGTTAAACTCGTTCACTTGTTGCAATTCATTATTGTCATAGTACCATTTTTCTTCATTTCGCACAATCCCTCCATTTCTAAATATCACTACTTTGGTCTTTTCGATATTAAGTGTGAGTTTCCATTCCTTATTGTATAATAACAATGCATCTAGCATATGTTTTAGTTCTTGAGGTGATTCCGCAATTAAGACGCCATCAGCATACATTAGCAAACATATGAACAGTTTTGATTTATAAAATGCATTTCACAATCATTTACAAAAAGACTATAAAGAATCGGTGAGAGTACTTCCCCGTGAAAAAGACCGATCTTGTTGTTGAAATACTCCGATATACCTCCATTATATTTTATACACGATTTGACATTTTCGTACAATGAAAGTATAATTCTGAGTACTTTACCCTGTACTCCATGCTTTATTAGTTTACACCAAAGTTTACTTTTGTCAATAAGATCAAATGCTTTTTTGTAGTCTACAAAACAGCAGTATAATCTCTTCTTTTTCTTTAAAGTTCTATTAATCAGCGATTGTAAAACAAAAATTGCATCAACAGTTGAAGATCCCGCTTTAAAACCAAATTGGGCATCTGTTATAATCGAATGTTCTTTATCCCATTTGAGAAGTCTCCTATTTAATACGGACGTAAAAAGAACTTGTCCATACAGCTTACTAGAGTTATACCTCTATAATTTCCAACAAAGTTTACATCACCTTTCTTGTGTATTGGAACTATAGTGCTACGTGACCATACATCAGGGAAAACCCCATAGTCAAACTTTTTTGTAAGAGGTTATTGGTATACGTTAAAATGTACACAAATAACAACAGTGGCTGTATGGATGTGAGTACACATTATAAAGGGGGAAAACCAGTATACCAAATGGAAGAGAATATTGCAATAAAATGTCTTAATTCTCGGCAAAGGGTATATTAATGCGGTTCTATATCACTGAAGAAAACACAGAAAAAAAGCTTCCCGAACCCTGTTTCGACTCTGGTTTTTTATCGTTCCTTTGTTTTAGTGTGTCGTCGGTTCCTGGTGTTCTCGTTCTGACGTCAGTTCTTTAGAGTGTTACCTAACACTTTATGGACAGGTGAAACTGTATAATAACAATGTAACCGTATTTTCTCAGGTCATCCCAAAAGGTCACCGTACTGGGAGGGTTGGTATGCACCAGTGCTGTTCGGGAGGAACCTGGTACATCATGATAGAGGAGGAGGAAATGAAGAAAACCTTGTGTGAGCAATCACCACATTAATAGACTTGAGCATTCTATCATTATAACATCTCTTGATACCATTTACAATAACCCGTTATGTTATCTTTGCATACAAATATACCGCATATATGGCATATATACAAACGTTCATCTCAGTGGATACATCATAGAGTATATCGAAATGTACATTGTGCATATACAGGGTAGGCCTATATGTATATGTAAACATGATGTTTTGAAATACATTGTATATGTATACATGTAAGTTCATTCATTCATATTATTCCTCCGAATTTGAAGAGTTACAAATGACATATATATTTGGGTTACAAAGATATGGGATAGATACACAAAGGACATAAGTATAAGGTAAAGAAAAATAAAAATACATGGAATCAAACAAAAAAAGTTACATGATTACACAATATATGAAGTACACAACGATAAATAAAGACATACACATGACTATATCAAAACGTATGGGAACATGTATGTAAAGACAGGACTGTCAAACTGCCAGGATGAACCATTTATAATACGAATGAATATGGTTTACAAATCTGGCAGACTATCGTCGTTAATTAAACGTAAGAAGGGGGAACAAAAACCGGCATAAATACAACAATCTCTTGCAAATGATGCAAAAAGGCGGTCCTCATTAACAAATATGTCTTTCATGGCAGCAGGTGGACTGCCGAGGATCGTCGCAATTTGCACCTCCCTACACGAGTTAGCAAAAACAACATACTCATGCAACGGATAATCGTTGACTATCTTGGTGAAAAGTTCATCACGTAGAGTTAACAACGTGGGACTACGGCAGTCTCATATACAATGCGCAACTGTATCTTCTACAAAGATATTGCACTGGGCACGTGATAGTTCACAATTAGGTGGTATACCCTATAGCTTTGCAACATTTGTACACGTTGTGTTGAGATTAGGGAAACATTTAGATAGGTACCATATTGGCGAAGGGCATGCATATGTATGTATCTTTTACAATCTAAAGTTCGATCAAAGAAATAGATTAAGAACCTATTAATACAGAAACATCTAGGTTGTTTTTGTAATAGATATTTTACAATTTGACACTCGTGGTTTGCAGGTTGTTCGGCAGAGGACAGGAAACTGTGTGCCATCCCGTTTGGAGGATTTCTCTTATTCAACAACGTCATTCCCCATAGAAGGTTTGTCACTAGGTTTTAAGACGTTACTTTTATAGAACTTTTAACGACAATTTGATTTTAAAAATGATGAATAATATATTAATGAAATATTAATATTGATATATATTTATGCTGAAAGTGTTTGATATGTGTTTCTTAATTAAGAACGAGTTATTTTGAATAGCTACACAGTGTTTCTTAATGTCGGCCGTGATATCTTGTTAGAGCTTTCGATGGCAAAAACAAGCCGATCTCTTCATAGGGCGTTGAAATAACTGTTTACTGTTTATCTCGAGGCAACATTTGGTTAAATGATAAATAGTCCTCCTCAGGTTATTTGAGTATGTATTGTTTTTTAAAAAGGAGAGACGTTGAAGAGATACCTTCGGGGAGTCGCGAGTGGGGTCTTTAAACGAAACTGACCTTTACATCAGACGATATGTTTAATCCACGCTTTTGCTTTTGTTCAGCCTAGAAAACTTTTCTAATCAAGTCCGTTGGAGTATTGACTTACGATTCAAGAAGACTGGCCTACCTAATGGTATGTTTGGCCTGAAACCGGATGTGGAAATGCGCTCTTCTAAAGATCCCAATATGAAGATTGACTGGGAAACGTTCGACTCCATTGATAGAACAAAACAGCAGATGGCATCAGTCAAAGACATTGTCAAGGTTAGTTAGTACAGGTGGTAACAGTTCATCAAAAGAAGTAAATTATGAAACAATTCTCCATATGCAAGTATACTTAAAATAATTACTTATCACTTATCAGGAAAAAACCCTGTTCTTGGAATATGCATATACATAATAGAGGTTCTTACATTCGTGTTCATGTCATATTGAATTCAATAAACGAGCTTAATAAATCCAAAATGACATGAACATGAATGTAAGATTATTTTATTACAGAACATTCATACAATGTAATTTGATAAAAAAAAATCCACTTCAAACACAATACTTACTCTATTTAAACCAAAGTACTCCGATCAAAGTATTATCGATCCGCGCAGTGCAAACTTACAGTTTTAAATACTATGAACAAAATATAACTAACACATTCAACTGTTCAATTCGTTTAGAATGACAGTGAATGTACCATTTGGTATAGAAAATAAAAGTAATTCCTGTAGTGGCGTAGGAATATATCCCCATAGTTTGGACAAATAGCACCTTAATGTTTTATTACGTGATCAAAACCATATTTATGACAACGCCGTATGACAAAGTAAAATGGGTCAGTTATATGATAAAAAGACATCTTTATGTGACCTGTTACGATTGAACACGTACTAATTACTGGGTGATGTATCCGGGATGTTTCACTGATGTTGAAACGCCTTCCCATTATAGTTACTCACAGTCCGGTCGCTTCTTTAATAGAAATGAAACATAAATATATATGTAAATCAGACCTCTGAATTATATTTTGCTGCTGTAAGTATCCATACAGTGAAGAATAGTTGTATTAAATGATACAGAGGTATCTGATTTCGTTGAAACCCTAGGTTGAGGAGGACCAGGAATTCGACTGTTCAGTCCAGGGACCGTGGATGAGGAAGTGGGAGCTTACCCACTCCAATATACACGTGAAGAAACACCAGTACATGGAGCGGGTACGCGCACAACAGGAGGAGGAGAAACAGCAACAGGAGATCAAGGAATCTCCAGCCAGAAAGAAACGAAAGCAGGAAGACTGATGTCGATGCAGGGACTTGTATATGCATTCATTAACAGTTACTTTAAATAAAACACTCTTAACCAGACAGTTTTAATTATTTAGTTCTTATTTAGATAGACTACCACTAGTCTACTGAATTTAGGCAAAAGTCGTTCAAATTCTTCGCCCGTGTTCTATCCATATACATCCTACGGCATGAGTTATTAATAATTACTATGACCATTAAGATTGTAATGTTGTGAAATAAAATAATATTCTTGTATCGTTGCTTTTTAATCATTTCTACATCAATGCACAGGTCTTGTGTTTTCTTTTCCCCCCGGAATAATTGATTGTTTTAATTCTGAATACAGGAGGAATTGGGCAATTCTCTTGTTTACCTTCTACTTCATTCACTACCATCTGTTACGCGATAATCTAGCGATGCATTTGTTGCCTGCGTTCAATGAATAAACAGCCGTTCTACAGCAATGAAAATGAATAAGTATATTAAATAAAAAGTAGACATTTAGAGAAAAATACAGCCACAACAAGGTAGGTAACATGTAGGTCAAATTTTTCAGCGTAGAGTAACAGATTGGTCAATAGGACACATGTATTTTGCAGGTTAATTTTTCCTGATCGGTATGTTTTTTCATTCGTTTTTTTATTCGTTTAATCAATAAGTTGATTGATCGGAAGAAAAATATGGCTGCAAGAAAACAGAATTCTATCTCAATCAGCATGTTGTACACATTACTACTACTATTTTTGTAAATAGTTCAAATGACAAGCTAATTTTGAATGGACATAAACAAACCCAGTTGTATAAGTTTTCATCAAAAGTTATCACATGATAATCTACTGACTAGCAACTAAACAGGTTGGGAAAAAAGAAAAATGTTTAATAAGAATATGTTAATAATATACAACATTTATATAGCGCCCTATATAATTTGTAAAATTACATTAAAGCGCTTTACAACATATGGATAATAGTATTAGTCATAATTGTGAAACAAAAACAAAGGCTTACAATCACTTTTATACATTAAGCAAGTAGATAATCATCGCAATGTGCACATAAATGAATAAATAAAGGGTGGTATTTACATGACGTCTTTGCAAAGACCCTAAAATGCAGACGTTAGATGTCCCTCTTGAATTTTGGCAGAATATTTGACTTTCTAATAGCAGATGGTAAGCTATTCCTCAACGTGGCCGAAACCCTCCCAAAGAACCGGATACCAAATATCACAGTTCGAGATTTTGGGACACACAACAATGACTCTGATGCCGACCGCAGTGATCGTGACGGCTGATACAGGGTAACAAGCTCCTGTAGGTACTGGGGAGCTGTTCCATTCAGTGACTTGTATGTGTACACCAAAATTTTGTACTGCGACCTGTATCGTACAGGTAGCCAGTGCAATGAATATAGCGCAGGTGTGATGTGCTCTCTCTTTCGAGTACGAGTAACCAGCCGTGCTACAGTGTTCTGGACCCTCTGCAGACGACTAGTTAGTTTGTCAGATATACCACAGAGCAGGGCGTTACCATAATTCAACCGAGAGGTAAAAGGTGAATGCACCAAAATCTTGCATGCATCTGCAGTTATAAACTGCCGGATACAGCCGATGTTCCTGATCTGGTAGTACCCCTAAGTTTTTAACAGCTGGGACAGTCTCAATAGTTCTGGCACCGACCTTAAGTTGGAGAGCCATTGATTGCTGATACTTTGGGAAAAAGACGATTAGTTCCGTCTTTTCCACATCAAGCTTTAGCATGTTGGCGTTCATCCATGTACTGATATCTGTCAGACAAGCTTCCAGATTTTCTGAAATTGTATCCTAACTGTCCTTTGGTTTGCTGACCATGTAGATAGCGAAGGCTATGGCGACGACAAATCCCTCCGATCTGTTTGAAGTACAGGCAATATTTTCGTGGTCCTAACACCGAAACTTGAGGAACCCCGAAATCTAGTACTTTGTCATGTGAAGTGGTAGATCCGATGGAAACACACTGTCGTCGTTAACTCAGATAAGACTGTATCCAGCTTAGTGCGGTAGTTAACCTACACAGAACTAGTGAAGATGTTTCAAATGTAGGGCGCCAGGATCCCACTGGGATCTCTTGTAAGTCGTGATCAACATATAAATTGAGGAGTTTTGATATGAAACTCCTATTAATGAAAAATCTATACTTATCATCAACAAAAAGCAATGTTCCCGGTTGGTACTTATAATATTGTCTGAGCCAAAACATATTAGATACAGCTCTCTATATCCGGGTGAGTTAATACTGCCAAAAGGAAAGTAGAACCAGTTCGAAAAGGGGAGGATTAAGGAAGTACATATTTAAACATTTAGTAAATCTGTGTTGAAAGACAAATATACATTTTATTTCGTCCAAAGGTCCAAGGTCGAACGAATAAACAATCCCTGTCAGAAGTGTTCAAGGACACAAGAGAATATATTCCAGCTCACCAACAGAATTTCCAGTGTACCCTTACTTCAGACTTCCTCGATTCAGATAGAGGTCTTCCTTTAAGAGAGCACCAAATGATGAACATTTTGAAATATCCACTTAAAGATCATGAAGGGTAAGATGCCGTGACTTGCGTGGTGATAACACAGTAGTCGGTTTGAATCATCCGGAGCACTCTTAGGAAGTAGCATAAGAGGGGATACATGCACAAAATCCATTGTCCACTGATCGTCGGTGCTTCGAGTCCCAGCCCATTTGATCTAGATAAGGAGAGAAGAAATACTTGCAGTTTTCTATTCTGTTCACGGGTGTAAACGTCCCGTTTGCAGGTCACGGCAAAGCGGCCGATCACGTGCATGTGCAGATTATCCTAAGAGAAATCCGTGTGAACTCGTAACCAAAACCATACATAAACAGATGTTTGTTATGGTTCTATTAATAAAATAGCTGATCCACAAGTGACTGGCTGGAGCTATACTCCGTTCACATCCGCTCAATACTCCGGATACATTAATACATTTGTTACAAATATTCTGCCAAAATATTTATCCTTCCGGGAATATGAGCTGCTCAAAACTAATGCCCATGTCAATAACTGCACGGATGGATCATATCTCTTGCCAAGTAACACAGTCTGTCCAAGTAAATAAACGTCCACATACATGAACACATAAATGTCCCGATTCCTGAGGTAAATGGACACAACTAACATAGTCATAGTAACACTCGTGGAGCTGTAGCTAGTCCCAATTACATGCTCTTGAACTAGGGTCGGGTTCCCTCAGAAGGAGTTTTTTCTTTAAGAAAGATATTCTGGAATGTCCCGGTGTAGGCATGGATCTTGGAAATTCACTGGCACCACCCAATCAAAATTTCTTGAGAATCTGAAGGGACCGCAGTGCTTCCATTTTGAGCTTGAAGACTAACAGATATGCATTTTTTAAACGGTTCGAAATTCAGAATTGGACTACCACAAGGAACAGGCTTCAAACTCCTTACATGGTGGAACAAATTCTACAGTAGGTTGTTTCTGCTTTTTTAAATAAAATTGCTATTTTGTCTACATATCATTTCTTATTCAAAGTAACTCTTGAACTCTTACCACAAAAACATCCAGAAATGTACGTTAAAGATGACCATGAGCTAGTTTTAGGGTCGCTATCGAGATCTCATTGTGAAATATGTTACTTGTGTTTCTGTGCAATATAGATTAGATTGTTATGATAATGCTCAAAAATGTGTCTTGCTGTTTCGTTATCACGACCCCGGTACTTCAAGTTACTTAAGATTTGACCTCGACTGACAAGGCGTATCATTCGGAGCACAAATGGTCAGTTTGTAAATATTTTATTTGTTCATAATTGTCCTACTTATATCAATTGTGGGCTCAAATTACCTAATCTACGGTTTCATTGACACTTTGGTACTCTTACGCTTTTTTTTAGTTCCGACATTGAAGATCTGTCGAAATCATTTTTTCACCATACCTAGACCATAGGTAGAACAGAAAACATAAATCTCTCCATCGGTTGGTGAATTAAGAATCTGATACTCATTGGCCTGCCACGTATTTCTTCCGTCTAACAGCTACATTACGTCTATCTACCTGACCCCTCTATGTGGTTGGTCTAAAAGCTACATTACGTCTACCTCACCCCTCTCTGTGGTTGGTCTAAAAGCTACATTCCGTCTACCTGACCCCTCTCTGTGGTTGGTCTAAAAGCTAGATTACGTCTACCTGACCCCTCTCTGTGGTTGGTCTAAAAGCTAGATTACGTCTACCTGACCCCTCTCTGTGGTTGGTTTAAAAGCTACAGTACGTCTACCTGACCCCTCTCTGAGGTTGGTCTAAAAGCTACATTACGTCTACCTGACCTCTCGGTGGTTGGTCATAAAGCTTCAGTACGTCTACCTGACCCCTCTCTGTGGTTGGTCTAAAGGCTACATTACGTCTATCTACCTGACCCCTCTCTGTGGTTGGTCTAAAAGCTACATTCCGTCTACCTGACCCCTCTCTGTGGTTGGTCTAAAAGCTACAGTACGTCTACCTGACCCCTCTCTGAGGTTGGTCTAAAAGCTACATTACGTCTACCTGACCCCTCTCGGTGGTTGGTCTAAAAGCTACATTACGTCTACCTCACCCCTCTCTGTGGTTGGTCTAAAAGCTACATTACGCCTACCTGACCCCTCTCTGTGGTTGGTCTAAAAGGTACATTACGTCTACCTGACCCCTCTCTGTGGTTGGTTTAAAAGCTACAGTACGTCTACCTGACCCCTCTCTGAGGTTGGTCTAAAAGCTACATTACGTCTACCTGACCCCTCTATGTGGTTGGTCTAAAAGCTACATTACGTCTACCCGATCCCTCTGTGGTTGGTCTAAAAGCTACATTACGTCTATCTACCTGACCCCTCTCTGTGGTTATTCTAAAAGCTACGTTACGTCTACCTGACCCCTCCCTGTGGTTGGTCTAAAAGCTACATTACGTCTATCTACCTGACCCCTCTGTGTGGTTGGTCTAAAAGCTACAGTACGTCTACCTGACCCCTCTCTGAGGTTGGTCTAAAAGCTACATTACGTCTACCTGACCTCTCTGTGGTTGGTCTAAAAGCTGCATTACGTCTACCTGACCCCTCTCTGTGGTTGGTCTAAAGGCTACATTACGTCTATCTACCTGACCCCTCTCTGTGGTTATTCTAAAAGCTACAGTACGTCTACCTGACCCCTCTCTGAGGTTGGTCTAAAAGCTACATTACGTCTACCTGACCCCTCCCTGTGGTTGGTCTAAAAGCTAAACTACGTCTATCTACCTGGCCCTTCTCTGTGGTTGGTCTAAAAGCTACATTACGTCCATCTACCTGACCACTCTCTGTGGTTGGTCTAAAAGCTACATTACGTCTACCTGACCCCTCCCTGTGGTTGGTCTAAAAGCTAAACTACGTCTATCTACCTGACCCCTCTCTGTGGTTATTCTAAAAGCTACATTACGTCTACCTGACCCCTCCCTGTGGTTGGTCTAAAAGCTACATTACGGCTACCTGACCCCTCTCTGTGGTTGGTCTAAAAGTTACATTACGTCTATCTACCTGCCCCCTCTCTGTGGTTGGTCTAAAAGTTACATTACGTCTATCTACCTGACCCCTCTGTGTGGTTGGACTAAAAGCTACATTACGTCTACCTGTCCCCTCCCTGTGGTTGGTCTAAAAGCTAAACTCCGTCTATCTACCTGACCCTTCTCTGTGGTTGGTCTAAAAGCTACATTACGTCTACCTGACCCCTCTCTGTGGTTGGTCTAAAAGCTACATTACGGCTACCTGACCCCTCTCTGTGGTTGGTCTAAAAGCTAAACTACGTCTATCTACCTGACCCTTCTCTGTGGTTGGTCTAAAAGCTACATTACGTCTACCTGACCTCTCGGTGGTTGGTCTTAAAGCTTCAGTACGTCTACCTGACCCCTCTCTGTGGTTGGTCTAAAAGCTACATTACGTCTACCTGACCCCTCTCTGTGGTTGGTCTAAAAGTAACATTACGTCTATCTACCTGACCCCTCTCTGTGGTTGGTCTAAAAGCTACAGTACGTCTACCTGACCCCTCTCTGAGGTTGGTCTAATAGCTACATTACGTCTACCTGACCCCTCTCTGTGGTTGGTCTTAAAGCTACATTACGTCTATCTGACCTCTCTGTGGTTGGTCTAAAAGCTACATTACGTCTACCTGACCCCTCTCTGTGGTTGGTCTAAAAGCTACATTACGTCTACCCGATCCCTCTGTGGTTGATTAGAGGACTTTTCACCTTTCATTTTTAGGTATCTGGTCTTTTTCTTATCTTTTTGTTTCGAATTCTGAATAAATGATATTATTTTCATTCTTTGTAAATCTCTTGAACTTCATTTCGAAAAGTTGTTACCATATCAAGCACATTTATATAACCAAACATATTTGAAAATGTCCATCTTCCTCAAAGGTGCTGAACTTTTGAGATTTGGGTTTAGTATAATGGGTTAAAATATAAATATTGAGGCCCATTTACACAAGCCCAAATCTACTGTGTATGGCTACTGTGATCTTTCTTATTAAGTTTTTTCCCCAAACTATCATACATTATACACGAAGTTCATTAAACAAATGACATCCTTACACTTCTCTTTCACCAACATCATCAATATACAACAGAACCGGTTTATATTTTACTACCAGCAACCCAAGGACACGTGTACACTGGTTGCTGGTAGTACAAGAGATCCCAGAGGGATCTTGGCGCCCACCTTTGTACCATCTTCATTAGTTCTTTATCAGAGATCTTTTCTCTTCTTTCCCCTAATCTGTTTGATCGAGTCATGTTAACAGTAAAAGCACCTTGAGGTAACTTTTGATCTAAAAGTAATACTGATGTGTATGAAAGCCAAACTTCAAAGTGAGTTTGTCATTTCACATATTTACTAGTACAGTACTTAATGTGAAAGAAATAGAATCGATCATTGCAATATGAGAAAGATCTGTTTAGTTCTTCTTTTAATCCATTTTGTTTTTATGATCAGTCTCAAAATATGACATACAAAACAAGGGATCAAGGGGAACCTACATTTAAAATTTGAGAAAGATCCCTCTGATACTTCTCGAGAAATAGCGATAACAAACTTTCAACATCAAAATCAAAGATGGCTGCTTGTCGGGGCCATGTTGTTTATCCGATTAGTCTCTAAAGTTTCCCTGCACAGCTAAGGACCAAGAGGAACCTACATATCAAATTTGAGAAAGATCCCTCCGATACTTCTCGAGAAATAGCGATAACAAACTTTCAATATCAAAATCCAAGATGGCTGCCTGTCGGCCATGTTGTTTATCCGATCAGTCTCAAAAGTTGCCTTGCACAGCTAAGGGCCAATGGGAACCTGCATATAAAATTTGAGAAAGATCCCTCTGGTACTTCTTGAGAAATACTGATAACAAGAATTGTTTATGGACAGACGACGGACCACGGACGGACCACCGACGCAGGGTGATTTGAATAGCCCACCATCAGATGATGGTGGGCTAAAAATAAAAACCAGTTCTGTTGTACATTGATGATGTTGGTGGAAGAGAAGTGTAATATAAGGATGTCATTTGTTTTATGAACTTCGTGTATAATGTATGATAGTTTGGTGAAAAACAAGTGTACACTAATTTCCTACAACAGACATAATAAATACATAACAGGACACGATTTACTAGAAAATAGGAACCTTTAATTACTGCTTTACAATTAACCAGTGTATAACAAATAATTCATACAATCATACATACATATATATCAGTAAAAACAGACTGTAACAAAGTCACGTCCTCAATACAGGTAATGCACAGCAATTCATCCAAATAAAAGCCTATACCCACATTTTACTTTTACAGAACCTTTCGTCCATTGGAACATTTCCATCCTAATTGTGTCAAATACTCTATTATAGTTATATTATTATCAGTTATCAGTTACCCATCTCATTGACTCAACTTGTAACCAGCGTTAGTTTCGATACAATCATGAAACTGAATTGAAAGTGTATAGTAGTTTATGCTTATGGTTCATCATTTCAAAAAGGGCTAAAAAAGGTGTTCTAATAGCAGGTTGAGCATATATCATGGCAAATACAGTACAATTTGTAATGTCTGTGATTGAAAACGACACACATGTGCATGCTGGGTAAGTTGAGACGAGTTGTCTCTCTTGTTTCATTGGTCAACCAACAGTCTAGTGATAATCATCATAATGAAATTCTCTCATAGCATCAACAGACATCTTCTGGTGAAATCAACAAACTGTTAGATATACATTATACCTGAATACATGACATTCCATAAGTATCACCTGACAAACACATAAAGCTACTATACAACTTATGTATACATGTAGGCCTCTATAAACTGATTGAACTCATTTTGAGGGGAAAAGCCTTTAAACTAATTGCTTCTACTCACTGTATACACAACAAAAATGACAATAATGAACAAATGTAAATATAGATTTCATTTTTACAGCAATATATTTGCTGTTTACACATAAAAATGTATACCTTCATATTAAACAGGAATTTTAAATTTTCTCAGCTTCAACAACAATTGAACAAATATGTGTGTCTAGTTGGATATAGAGGTAATTAACTGTTGATAATCAGCTCAGTCGGTATGAATGACTAGATTCATAGTACGAGATGTCTGTTGGTAAATACTGATCAAATATACAACTGCTTCACAGTTTTGTGATGTTCTCCTTGAATCCTGGAAAAGTTAACACATCTTGATTGTATATATTACCGACATCAATTCATTACTTTCCCAAAAGCAGTTGTATTTCTTGATTCACTTCATTTTCTCGCTGAGGATTGCACTAGATCTCAAAATATTGCTTAGAACTTCAATTTTTTTACACTGAATAAGCAATCACGAAAAAACCCAAACAATCAGTAAATCGTTAATTACGATAATTGTTCTGATATTGTTCAACAACTTAAATATGTATCAATTGCTTTCTAGCCAAAGCCTAAGACACCCTTCAACATTTAGGGCACTATAGATTTCAACATGTGTATCTATTGATAAACTGTTCCATACAGAAAAACTACTTGTCCATTGGTCTGTACAGAGCGGGAGTTGTCAATAGTTTGTTTGTCTTTGCATCTTTTTCTGTGGATGACCAGCAAATGCTTCATATACTGTAATAATATTATAAGGCTGCCAACACAGAGATGAATGTTTTCTTTATGGAGATTTCAGGGATTACAGTTCAGACAAAATGACCTCTCCATACATTCATCATAACTGTAAAAACAAAAGAATAAAACATAAAATAAGTTAAAGTATGGAGGATTATCCACAAGTGTGAAAACTACAGTATCTAGTGTCTTTATTCATAAAGTTAATCCAAAAACAACTCTCTACAATTATTAAATTAAGAGGCAATGTAAGAACCAGCATTCATGGCCTAGCTTACTTACTTGATTGTTGAACAAAGCTGACAGAAGTCACCTTGGCAGCCACAACACTGTTGGATCGAGTCTTTATCAACTATTTTTTCACAAAAACAACATTTTGATTTGTTGGAGTGGCAGTTCTTCTTTCCTGGTAATTTTCCTTTAAAAATAAAGAACTGTGTATTACAATTTACAAAATCAACCCTGCATGATCTGTGGATATTTTACATTTATTTCAACATATACAATTCATACTGCTTATCAGAACTCAAATATGCTACATAAAGAGGAAACTGGAACAAAAAAAATATCTGTATAAAATTTAAAGTGACCAGAATGAGGCAGTGTTGCCCTGTATGTACATGTATACCTTTGAAAACAAACCCAGTTAGCATAGTTCACTGTGGAGCTTGACACTTACCTTTTCCTTTCAATTTGAAGAAATCAAAAGACTTAGGGGGAGCTGGACATGGGTCATCTATTGACATTTGTTCCTGTGATACAGGGGTAGTGAGCTGGCCAGTCTGGTCAAGACACATCTGTCCTGGGAGTATGGCACTGGGCACTGTCTGGAATGTGCATGAGTCCACAGCCATCTGCTCCTGTGTGATTGGGGCTGTCATAGTAAGCTGCCCTCCCTGGGTCAGACACATCTGACCTGGAAGAGTCATGGTAGGGACAGTCTGTGGAGGGCTCAGGCTAGGAAATGTAATGTTGTTATCATTACCATCAGTAACCATGGCGTTCGTCTTGCTCTTCAATGCTCCATTAAACAGAATCTGTCGTGTCTTCTCTGAAACAGTTTGCAGACATCCACCATGTTATAATAATAGTAAGAAGATAATGTTTCAAAAATTGGAGGTGCTCCAGTACCTTCTTGTACATAAAACATACAATTGTCAATGTTATATGAAAATATGTAACAGAGGAAGAGAAAATCAAGGCCAGATTGGGACATTTCCGGGTTATTTCGCCCCAAATCCTGTTTGCTCTAGGTTGTTTAGCCCTAAAACATTTTGTTTAGGGCGAAACATTGTTTGGTATTTTCTTTTCATTTCTATTTGTTTTAAGTCACAAATTAAGCCTTCTTAGTCTTCCATATCATTAAAATCAGTTTTATTAAAAAAAATATGTATATCATTAAAATCAGTTTATTAAAAAAAAATGTGTTTGTGTTGTTTTTAAGTACATTGTAAAGCAAAAAAACGGATTACGTTATTTTCTTCAAGCTGACACACATTATAACATATATATTGAATTTAATTTTAGAAATAAATAAGAATAGTGAAATGAAACGAAAATGGTGTAATTTTAATTACAATGCGGGATATACAACAATAATAATTTTTCCATGTTAACACATTTAGTCTAGTGTACACATATTCGTCGCCGTGTGATGATGTTTTCTTTACTTGATTTCTGCGCACATCTGTATTGTTTTTTGCTAATTGTAGGAGATCATTTTGAGATGTTTTGATAGTACTGACCAATAAAAATTAATATTTCAATTTCAATTCTATTTATTACCAAATGCACATTGCATATAGGCATACAGAAATATACATATTGATAAATACTTTACAAATATCTTGTACAATGGCGGAAAACATGCAATAGATTCAATTCCATACACAATAATTACAAATTAATGAAATGGTCATAAGTTGGAGAAAACTTTAAGCCTTTCCTAAGGTAACTTAGCGGACTCTTATGAAGCATAATTTAGTTGTTTATGAAATAATGCAAATAAAGTTTAAAGCTAACCAAATTTCTAAGAAATAACAAAACTTCATATGCATATTTGAGTAGATAATTTTGAGTAGGTAACTTGTCATAAATAGGGCATTTCTCAATACTGTGTTATAATTCAACATTACGTTATGTCCATATCTTATCTATATATATTATAAGTATTGTACAGAATGTACTTACAGAAAGTATTTATTTATTTTCATTCTTATACGCAATTTGTACCTAATATATGTCCATTTCGTATACGTATCTATGTACTTAGAGAAATTAATTTAGTTTCATTATATGTCCATATATTCATATATGTTGGTATAAAGTGTCTTGACGTGACGGGGTGTTTTTTAATTGTTTATATCATGTTAGAAGTTAAATAACTATTACTATTTTACATTCTTAACGTCAAAACATATACAGGTGCATTTTATAAAGAACAACATTACTGGTTGTAATGTGCAGTATATTCCGGATATTAGTACATTGTATGTCCGTTGTCGGCTTCGGTGATCAATATACAAGTTTGTTCTTCATCTTCCGGCAGGTAAGGCCATAATAAATTATTTGCTAGATTCTCATCCCCGCCCGCCCCCTCTTTGAGGCCCCGCCCCAATTTTTTTTATTTGCAAAAAAAAAAACGAAAATACGAAATCCGGATTTTTTTTCTGTTTTCCGCCTCAAAAATTAGTTTTATATTATCAATTTCCGGTTGTAGAAAACTCGTCGTCTGGAAGTATTGTTTTTGTAATTCTAAAGCTGAAACGGCAACTTGCCGTTCTTAAAGATTGGTATGGGTGTTAAGTAGCCGATACTAAAACAAGTATTTTGCTACTGAACAAGTCTGTCATGAATTAGCCGAAGGAACAATTGACAAATCTGCGCCCGTCGAGTGTGGTAACAGGGCCGTTGTGTCGGCCGGTAAATCGAAAGTGGAACTGACCCAGTGTGATTGCGCATGTACGGTTGGGGAAGTGGTGTCGTACCTCGGAGCTTATTTAGAATTTAATATTGATGCTGATACAGAAGAGCAATCGGCAACTGCCAGTGCGAAATCCGACGCATTTACAATTTTAATGTCGAGATTTTCTTAAGCAACACATCTACCGGCAAAGCATGGGAACGTCGTAAATGACAAACTGAGAATGTACAATGATATAATCGACTGGTTACACGATCAGAAAGTTGGATTTATCAGTACAAATACGGAAACAATTCCATTCTTTTCTTTCCTCACACTGCAAAATCAGGCATTATATGTTCTGTGTCAAAAAGTGTGGGAAG
>NW_018407322.1:120588-176414 GCF_002113885.1 Mizuhopecten yessoensis
TTTAGGAAAAATAAAAAATAAAAAATAAAATTCGCCCCCCCGCCCCAATTTTGAAAAGAATTTGGATGAGAATCTAGCAATTAATTTATTATGGCCTAATTATACGTATATTATATCTGGATTCAAGAGAAAGTAAAGTTTATTAACTTATAACATGATATTTATGACTAATAGAAAAAATACTTTTTTTAGGGCGAAACAACCTGGGGCGAACGGGTTTTGGGGTGAAGCAACCCGTTACCTGATGAAGTAGGTCGATTATCAGGTAGAAGTGAAGAATTAATTAATAGAATTTCATCAGTATTATTCATCGCATTTCTTATTGATACTGTTCATACATAACCTATGAAAAGTCAGGTAACCCATGCAAACAGCCCGTCCAATCGCGAGACGACAGGCCAAAGGACTTGGAAGGGCACCTGCATCACAGACACAAGACTATACGTTATGAGCAATGGCATTTCTTATAATTACCGTAAACTGCTTTGAGTTTTTCTTTACCGGAAACACCATCACTAAGTTCCTTCTGTCCAACGTGTGTTTTTAGCTGGAGTGGAGAACAGTCACCGAATGGGTTCCTTCTTTTAGGCATGCTGACTCTAGTTCTATGTTTTTGTTTTGATCACGCCGTTTCGCGCGAAATGTAAGGCTGACTTCCTGTGTGTCAGTGCGCATGACTGCAATATGAATACGGGTTGTTTCCCTTCAATTGAAGTTCGATTGAAGCATCATAAATACTGTAGGGTACCAGCTTAGAGAAGTATCAAATCAATGAATTGTCACTACTAACATGGACTTACTTTCAAATTCCTTGTCATCAATAAATCGCAGAGACATCAAAAGAAATATAATCAAAAGTTTTATTTATAAAAGACGAATATCAAAAGTCAAAATTATTTGAGAATGTCTGTCTTATCATGGACATAAATCTAAATTCCGTACTGTAGTCTTATAACCAGCACAGAAGTATAAAAACGGGGAATAAATGCAAACGTCATTGCCTAAAAATAAATGATTCAAGTTCCGAGGTTGTCAAGCATTTCTATCTTTTTTCAATGAATTTTCATGGAGTCAATTATTGCGCCGCTGAAATTAATTTTGGATTCTTAAGGTAAGTTTATTCCAGTACAGAATTTGAATTAAGTTCCGTTAAATTTAGATTAAAGTTCAAATTAAAAGTTTGTGTTTGGGGCGGATATCACAGATTCTGGTAGAGTGTTCCACCTTGGTGTTGAAATTGCCCGCTGTGGAAACAGTTACAGAATCCACCGAGTTAGAGAGTTCATTGATGAAAATAACAAAAAATGTGGACCCCGTAGCTTACTGATGAGACGCAAACGAAGAACCGTATCAAAGGTTTTCTGGTAGTCCATATAAATGCAACAATATATAGCAATTCCTTTATCAAGTGCTTCAGTCTATTTTTCTGAAACTGATTTTTAAACTTTTTTCCGTTGAATCAGTGATTTGCAAGATAGACGAATTATTTTCGGAAAGAAAATTTCACTGTCATTAGTTTGAGAGACAAAGTTTACAAAATGGCTTTGCGTATTCGATTTCATCTGAATAATTTGGTCATGCCTTGAAAACTGGTCAACACAAAATAATGTATTAATATATTTTCAGATAATTATTTAGAAAAATATCTTTCATGTATGTTTAATTTTGGAGTTAATAGACCAGGGAAATTCCGATGAAAAAAAATGGAATTGTATTAAATGTAAATAGACTACTATAAATGATAAATAATCCACTCTGGAATCATTTATATTGTTGAAAGTTATGTTAACTTCGCAAAGATCAAACAATATAATAGCAGAGCTTAGCGTCATAAATACATTACTCCGGAGTGAGTTAATATAAACTTTATTTCATTCCAAATTAAGTTGCATTACATCACATAACATACAAAGTACAGAGGAATGGGATCTGGAAAAAGTTGAAATAAATCCGTTTCCGAGAATTTATCTCATTAATTTAAGGCATGATGGCATAGTTACTGAATGCTATGGAAAGAAATATAAACACTTAAAACAGTAACTACTCTTAAACGTAGTTCAAGGGATATTTGAATAATGAGTAAAAGAAGAGGGGTACAGCGGGGCGGGNCTTCTTCCATTCTCAATCTAGCATGATGTATATCTGTCCCAGTCTGGTACCATTAAAGTAGAACAAAAAAGAGATATGACGACGTTATGTTACGACTGAAACACTAGTGTATAGGCCTATAACGTTAGGCCTAACCACGGAATTAGATTGTTATCTAAATCCGTGGCCTAACTGTTAATCATCCATTCGACAATAGATATTATGAAGTATTTTTTTATGTTTTACGCTTAATTGCAATTAGATATCACTCTTTGTATATTCTTTTAACGACATAATTGTTAATTTTCTTTTGATAAGCAATGATGGTGAAATACACACCCTGGGTCTCTTTGGAGAGAGCATCAGCCGTCAACTTTATCCGAATATTACACCTAACCCTCAAAGTTCTTCCGGTTTCCGTCGATCTGCATTAAAAATGCAGTTTTGTTTATTATTTTGTCATACGCATGCACCATAGTTGGCTCAGTGACATTTCTAGAAATGTGGGGAATACTACATGAAAAACGACGTTGGAATGCTTACGAACAGTAACAGAATTGCTCTACAAAATGGCATCGGTAAGAATTTTCATTTTCAGAAGCATCGTCTGCTAAATTTTCAAAAGTTTTGGTAAATCTGGCCCTTTCCACCGTTATAAAGCAATTTAATTCGTTGTTGATAATATAAACAATGTTTTGTTATATTTAATATTATTGACTCCGTAACATGAGTTTATTGGCAGGAACTTACTATCAAAGTGCAATGTTATGTACAGTTTGCACCTGCAATGGGAGCATATGATATGGGACCACTTGCAATATCTGCATGGTATGTACTGCCCCACATCTGGCCAGGCATAACCTTCATCAACATAAACAATGGTTGCACTCGGAAACATACCACACTAGTGTTTATTGATTTTTTTTGACGGAACTGTCTGACCTAGAAGGACAAGGAACAGTACACGTTAGCTGTACTTTTTATATTGATGTCATTATGAGATGACTGATTCATGATATAGCTGTTATCCATTTATTTTCAACACCTTATCTAAAGGCACATGGTATCGGTTGTGCATCTGTCCATCATCTGTTTGTCCAGTGACTTTTGCTTTAAATCGCTAAGAAATCTATGAAGGACATGTGGTTTCATGTTAGTGACTTGAGCATTTCAACTGACATGACTGCTGGATAGTGTTATTTGATGTTTTTCAGAGAATAAAAGCAAAATAAATTGACCAAAAAAAATCAAACATTATGCTACAATGCAATACAATGTGCAATAGTATCTTTCTAATATATATATAAGTAGAACATTCTAAATCACACTTTTTATTTATAGGCTGCTATTGAAAATGCGTTTTCATTTATTTTCTATTTGCTTTGACAGGTCTGCACATAGATATTAAACCATAAATTATATCATTACTAAATTTAACCTATTTACACGTACAACGTATATTGTAGCTGTAACTTCTCACACATTAGGTTTACCTGCAGACAGTCCCTAATGGATCAGGAACCTAGGTATATACACAGTTGATCCTTAAGTGTGGTGTCATTTTTTGCTGCATAAATTTTATTTATCAGCATAATAAATAACTGAGACTGAATGGTGCAAACCCTCTTAATGTTAAAATATATATGTTGTGTGTATATTAGAGGATACCTCAAAGGTTTTCATTAACAGGCAGCAGACCGAATGCTTGAGCTCTGATTTTGACCTGTTTATTTTTTATTTATTTTTAATAAACTTGTAGATTTATAAAGTTTTTAATGTTTGTCTGTTTTAATTGTCATTTAGCCTATACAGAATGTGATTTTGGATGTGGTAAGGAGAGTCATTTTGTGTAAATAAAATGACTTGAAATTATCATTAGTTTCAAGGTGAAAATTCACAATGTTAAAATGAGTGAAGCATTAACAATCTTGTCAAATAGATGTGTGATGTGAAGTGTAATTATGGATGGATATCATGTGTGAACGAAAAGATGGCCATTATATCAGATGTAATGATTTAATGTGCACATCTTGTTGAATATGAGATGTGAAATGTCAATTTAAATTGGTTGGGATACAAGGTACGCAGTGTACAATTTCTTTATCAACATTTCTTCTTAATATTCTGATGTTTACAGATATATCAGTCTTCATGTACAGATACTCTTGTATATTTTATACATATATTTTATATATTTTAGAAAATAATTTTATCCAAACAATATATGATAAAAGATTTCAGAAGTATCATCAGTTTTGACTTTCCATGAGAAGTCGGAGGACACATACTAATTATTTGATGTAATCTGCCTTGAGATTTTCAGTTTTCATCTTCCTATCTTAATATGCTTCCACAATTTTGGGGAAATAACCAAGCAAATTCAGAAACTTGCCTTTTTCTGCCGTGGCGTGTCGTCCGTCCGTCCGGCGTCAATATTTTGCTTTAAACAACTTATTCTGAATAACCAAAAGACCTAGGGTTATGATATTTGTCCAGAAGCAAACTGAGATAAAGGACTACAAAGTTTGTTCAAATAAATGACCTTCACCCATTTCCAAGGTCACAGGGGTCAAATATGTTAAAAACTTTAAACAACTTCTTCTAAATAACCAAAAGGCCTAGGATTATGATATTTGGCCAGAAGCAAACTGGGATAAAGGACTACAAAGTTTGTTCAAATAAATGACCTTCACCCATTTCCAAGGTCACAGGGGTCAAATATGTTAAAAACTTTCAACAACTTCTTCTAAATAACCAAATGCCCAGTGAGATGATATTTGGCCAGTAGCATGCTTGGATGAAGGGCTACCAAGTTTGTTCAAATGAATGACCTTCACTCATATTCAAGGTCACAGGGGCCAAATATGTTAAAAACTTTAAATAACTTCTTCTAAATAACCAAAATGCCCAGGGAGATGATATTTGGCCAGTAGCATGCTGGGGTGAAGGGCTATCAAATTGTTCAAATGAATGACCTTCACTCATATTCAAGATCACTGGGGTCAATTGTTTAAAAAGACCTTTCAACAACTTCTTCTAAATAACCAAATGCCCAGTGAGATGATATTTGGCAAGTAGCATGCTTGGGTGAAGGGCTACCAAGTTTGTTCAAATGAACGACCTTGACTTTTATTCAAGGTCACAGGTGTCAAATATGTTCAAAATCTTTAAATGACATCTTCTGCCATAACCAAAAGGCCCAGGATGTTGATATTTAGTCAGTTGCATACCAGTTTGAAGGGCTACCAAGTTTCTTTAAATGTATGACCTTGAATCATATTCAAGGTCACAAGGAGCAAATATGTTCAAAATCTTTAAACAACTTGTTCTGAATAACCAAAAGCCCCAGGATGATGATCTTTGGCCTGTAACATGATTGGATGTAGGGCTACCAAGTGTGTTCAAATGAATGACCTTGACATTTATTCAAGGTCACAGGTGTCAAATATGATCAAAATCTTTAAACGACTTCTTCTTAATAACCAAAAGGCCCAGAATGTTGATATGTAGTCAATAGCATGCTGGGTTCAAGGGCTACTATGTTTGTTAAAGTGAATGACTTTGACTTATATTCAAGGTCAAAGGGGTCAAATTTGTTAAAAATCTTTAAGCGACCTCTTCGTAAGAACCATAGGTCCCAGAATGTTGATATTTTGCAAGTTGCATCCTGAGATGAAAGGCTATAAAATTTGTTCAACATAACGACCTTGTTCGACTTTCAAGGTCACAGGGGTGAAATGTTTTTAAATCTTTTAGCAGGTTCATTTGAATTAATTTTAATCATAAATACTGATATTTTGCCTGAAGCTCTATTTTAGATCACTTTTAAGGTAACAATTGTGAGACTTATACCAGGTGAGCGATGCAGACCCATTGGGCCTCTTGACTACTCGTTATAATTTCTTGAAATAAGTATAGTGCACTTTTTTTTCTCCATTTGAGCTTAATTAATTTCCAGTTTTCTGTGTTTTCTCTGCCAGAACTCATCAATGAGGCTGATTTGTGTTTTTAACAGCTCTGGATGCCCCTCCTCACAAATTCTCATATAAGTGTATCTAGCTTTCTGTGGGAAAGTCAGAAGCAAAGTTATGAGTTGGGTGTAGAGAGATTTAATCAAGCTGATCAAGTTCCTTTCTAACGCTGCTGTTGATGACAGGGTGATGTCCAATGGCGGCTAAAGGTCACACCAGCCTTGACCTTTCTTGTGGCCATATGTCTATAGTTAAATGCCTTGACCATCCTTGTGGAAGGGGGATACATATTTGACCTTGACCTTTCCTGTGGACACATATTTGAAATTATTTGCCTTGATCTTTCCTGAGTTCATATGTTTGATGACACTAGCCTTGACCTTCACTGTGGACAAATATTTGATGACACCAGCTCTGAAAATTACTTTTGAAAACCTAGTTGCTATCACCTGAGTTTTTTATCTGTCCGAGTTAAGGTCACCAGTGTTCACTTTCCTGTGGTCTGTGTGACCAGCCATACACTTCCTTAATGAGAAATAGGGTTATACAGGGTTAGTACACGCCTCGGAAAGGCCCGAAAACAAAAGGCTAGCCTTAAAAAGCCCTAAAATTCATGAATAGGCCCTAATAGCCAATGAATTTAACAAAAATGCCTTGAAAGGGTCAAAATGAGCCATGAATTTGTCTTAAGTTGTTATTAAACTATATATGGTTGTTAATTAAATTTGGTGGTGTTGTGAAATTTTCAGAATACGGCCAGTGATAGATTTTCAGGATGTTTAGGGTTTATATGATGCGTTTAGAGACTTTTTGACAATTTGCAAATGGGGGTAGATTTTATGCCTTATTTTTACTGAAAAAAGTATTAAAAGGTCCAAAAAACTTGATTTTTATGTTAAAATTCCTTCCTGTACAAACCCTGTTATGAGGTTTCACTCAGTGTATTAAGATTAAATGGGTTTTTTTTTGTGCTGGTAAGAAGGTGCTATTAGTTATTGGTACTGAGGCTCATAGTGTGACTCCAAGTTTAGCTTTGACCAGTGCTAGAAATATATTTCCTGTTCATCTATAAAGTTTCCTTTATAGTTCTATTTCAAGTGTTCCAAAATTAACAGTACCAAATGTCTGGTAGGACTACATTTTACTATGAAGACCTATTATCTCTGTGATTTCAGCCCAAGATCATGACATGGTGGGCTTTTTAAAATGCCTTATGATCTTTGTTGTCACTGTTTTCCTCAAAACATACTTAACAGATCTTGCTCAGATTGTACAAAGGTTCCACTTAAGTCATTGTGCAACATCACTTTGGTGCATAATCAAACTCAAAGGTGATGGTCACAGATATCAACTTTCATGTTCTCCCAACTGTGGTCATTGTATCACAAGTTTATATGAAACTATATTGTTGAGGTTTATCACATTGTGAAGTAAGTGCCACAGTCAAAGGTCATGGTCTTCAAGATCACATTACTATCTTTTTAACCCCCAAACATTGTCAAACATTGTGTAACAATGTCATGAAGCAAACAAAATGAATACCAATTAAAGTGCCCATTGATGTAGATTAAGATCCAAGTTTCTGGATAACGGAGGTAAACGATCCTTCTTCTGTGGTTTATTCTTGTGAACTCTGATGGTGGGTGCCAAGATCCCACTGGGATCTCTTGTCAGTAATATGTAGACTGATATTTTGAGAAAATGTTAAGTTTATCTATACATATTGGCTTGTGTATGATGAAAACATTGTACTATATTGTCTTAGCATAGCATGAAACATGAACTTCCTTTACATTGCAGAACTTTATAAGCAAGGAAAAACTAAAATGATCTAGTCTCATGCATTCTGAATAACAGTCAATCGGTTGTAGTTCACCATAGATCAAAGTCTCTATTGATTAAATGTATTTGAAAACTTGAACTAAATCAATTGGAAGTTATTAATGTCCTACTAAAGGACTGAAATGAGACAGAAGAAAGGTTATGTAAGTGCTGTAAGTGTTCCAAATTAATTCACAGATAGCAGTATCTATAAACCCTTAGTCCTATAAATGGTCACTGAAAGTCTAATGCTTCCACTGATACTGACATGTAGTGGGATTCTTGTTTTCATTATTGGACAATACTTTTACCTGTTTATCAATCCTTCTATGCTTACCAGGTCCAGTTTGAGTTATCACTTCTACTGTGACATATTGATGGTGGCTAGATCTAACTGTAATTTGGGAGATATCTGGCTTAGGTAGCCAATTTAACGACAATAGAGACCAAAGGTGGGTCTAATGAATAAGTCAAAGTAGGTATAGCACACCAGTACACATTAATCTCACAGATCTACCATGTACCATATTGAAGGTGTATCTTAACTTCAAATACTGGCTTTGAGTTGATGTGAGATTCCTGTTTACGAACAAAGTTTACTCGGTAAATAGACATTTAACAGCATGTAGAATTATTGAACTTTAAGAAAATATTAACTTGTATCTTAATCCAATTCTGAAACAAAATGTGTGTCTATGAGCTAAAGTGTAGCGTATCACAGGTCATGCATGAGGAAACATATTTGTCAAACCGTTTATTTAATTACCATAACAAGTGGCATATATACATCAGGCTTTTATAGTGATATCAAAAGCAGGATTAAGAAAAGCTGGAGTTGATGGTCCTGTCTACCCGCAAGCCATATGTAGTACAGTAGCATGTATCGGGTACAAGGGTGGCGTGGCGTTGGACCTCATGCCTTATTTGGGCAGATAGGGATATACCTCTACTGTAACCTTAGTGATCGTATGACACACCTGAGACACACTGAGCTTCTGCACTCAAGTAGATGAAACATATTATGTGCATATGATTATTTTGGGATCTAGTCAGTTGACAGATGACAGGAGTTGTTTGCCATATCTGCTCATTGGAGCATAAAATATGGCTGTTAATTTATCCAAGGCATATCTGTTAATTACAAAGTTACAGAAGAAATATGGATTTAAAACTAGCTCTAAACTGTGGATTAACAGGAAATGTTGGATAAATGAAATTGAACCTCCAGCGAAAAAGGTAAGTGTGTTGTAATACTGAGAGAATGAGCTGATGTTTTCTTCAATCTGAATGAAAATGTCTAACTGGAGGCATTAGACAGTTCAATAATACATCAATGTATAACTCTGATCATAAACGATTGTCCTGTGGGCATTTACAGCAATTATAAAACATATCATTCATACAACAACTAAACAACTTACATTATGATCTACAGGTATCTATTCAAAAACCAAAATTATTATTGAAATATAAAATACATGCTCACATATAGTTTTTCTCCATTTAATATTCAATCCAGTGAAATTTATTAGACACTGAGATAATATCTTATTATAAAAGCAGGCTTAGTGAGTTGGCTAGTGGTGAATCACGTCAAATTTGCATCAGACTATTACTTGTGGTGTATAATTCATGTATACACCAACTTCATGATAAATTCTGAAAGGAATTATTCAGATACATATATAAATATATTGAACTATCAATGACTTCCTTTCATCTGTTTAATGCATTCCCGATACATATTCCTACCAGATCTAAACATAATAAAATGGACTTAAAGATTTAGATGGTAAAACACCTTCCATATACATACAAATATCATTAAATCTGTGAAAGCCTGTGGTCAGAGCAATTAACCATTTTGCAAACTGGTAAAAACATTTGGCAATAAAAGTGTTGTAAAATGACCAGCTGGGGTTATAAGATATCACGTGGAAGGAATCAATCAGCCTTTACCTGGTACACAAATTGAAAAGGTCCTCTGTAGGAATTTTTTCATGTAACTGACATTGAGAATATGGTCATTTAAAATAGAAAAAAATGGAAAACAATAAGTAGTGTTGCCCTCTGAGTTCAATAACTGAGCGATCGTATGATAGAGTCCTCTATAAATGTCACTTTTGAAGACTGGTATGAACTATAGAAAGCAATACACGATGATTGATAAAGCCTCAATCTGTTCAAACATGGAAACAATGAACTGGTCACATATTAAAAACAAGAAATATTTCTGGGAAAAATACTTCTTTGAGATAAAAGAAAGTGTTTGTTGGTTTTACAGGTAGTTTTGATGTATTACCGCAATTCTGAAATTGGAACACCTGATCAATGTCAGTATCTGTCAGGGTCAAGTTAGAGTGCATACACATGTTTGGCAATGTCACCAGGGTCATAAAACTCCGGCAATCCACTGTACATGTTTCTGTGTATATGCACCAAAACATTCATGCTTGGAGTCCAGTACCATGTTTTGTTAACTTCTCATTTACTTGTAGCTACTAGTTGTTGATCTTGTGAGCTGTTGCCTTCACTATTTGACGGTCGCCTTTCTGTCCGTCAATCAGCTTGTTAATGAAAGACTCCCCAAAAGTATTTGTTTCAGTAAGGTAACCATGAGAGGTTTAATTCTTCCATAAGGATAGCATGGACCAGACATGCAGATTAAGATTTGTTCAGTTTGAAATGCTAGAGCTTTACAAGTAAATATCCTAGTTAATAGGGCCTCACAAAGGGATCAAAGTTCAACATAAGTCATTATTGGTATACTGGTTTTAGAATCTGGTTCAACCTGGTTGAGACCTAAAACAAAATATCATATGATCACAATGTCCTTAAGTTTATTCAGAGCTTGGATTTTGGGCCCTTAAATAGGAGGTCATGCTAAGGGGTAAAGTTCAACATTTGAAAGAATAAATTTCATACTTTGATTTTTTTTTATTTTTTTTACATCAGCCTGTGTTGAGTTATTCAGTTTTGTTAAAATTTAAGGACTTTGAGGACTAAAAAAAGGGACTTCTAATATTCACCCTCAAGATTAAGACAATTTTAAATCAGGTGAGTGATCTTGGCCTCAATCCTATTTGAGAAGAAAATATAATTGGTTATGCAGAATGTGTTGGTTCATATTCTACTTCTAATGAGATATCCTACTATTGTTAATGTGTTAGACTCAATTTATACAGTAGCAATATAGAATATAACATAAATGCTATAAAGCTGTAAAATTCCTAGGAACCTCAGACATGCATACAATGACTTTATGTCTACTGATGATAAATGTCTCCAGCCATCAACAGTTTCCGTGTATTAATCTATTAGTTATGTCTACTGATGATAAATGTCTCCAACCATCAATAGTTTCCGTGTACTGTTTTAATCTATTAGCTATGTCTACTGATGATAAGTGTCTCCAGCCATCAATAGTTTCCGTGTACTGTATTAATCCATTAGTTATGTCTACTGATGATAAAGGTCTCCAGCCATCAACAGTTTCCGTGTATTAATCTATTAGTTATTAGTTATGTCTACTGAGGATAAATGTCTCCAGCCATCCATAGTTTCTGTGTACTGTATTAATATATTAGTTATGTCTACTGATGATAAGTGTCTCCAGCCATCAATAGTTTCTGTGTCCTGTATTAATCTATTAGTTATTAGTTATGTCTACTGAGGATAAATGTCTCCAGCCATCAATAGTTTCTGTGTACTGTAATAATCCATTAGCTATGTCTACTGATGATAAATGTCTCCAACCATCAATAGTTTCCGTGTACTGTATTAATCTATTAGCTATGTCTACTGATGATAAATGTCTCCAGCCATCAATAGTTTCTGTGTACTGAATTAATCTATTAGCTTTGTCTACTGATGATAAATGTCTCCAGCCATCAATAGTTTCTGTGGACTGTATTAATCTATTAGTGATTAGTTATGTCTACTGATGATAAATGTCGCCAGCCATCAATAGTTTCCGTGTACTGTATTAATCCATTAGCTATGTCTACTGATGATAAATGTCTCCAACCATCAATGGTTTCCGTGTACTGTATTAATCCATTAGCTATGTCTACTGATGATAAATGTCTCCAGCCACCAATAGTTTCTGTGTACTGTATTAATCTATTAGCTAGGTCTACTGATGATAAATGTCTCCAGCCATCGATAGTTTCCGTGTACTGTATTAATCTATTACCTATGTCTACTGTTGATAAATGTCTCCAGCCATCAATAGTTTCTGCGTACTGTATTAATCTATTAGCTATGTCTAATGATGATAAATGTCTCCAGCCATCAATAGATTCTGTGTACTGTATTAATCTATTAGCTAGGTCTACTGATGATAAATGTCTCCAGCCATCGATAGTTTCCGTGTACTGTATTAATCTATTAGCTATGTCTAATGATGATAAATGTCTCCAGCCATCAATAGTTTTCATGTACTGTATTAATCTATTAGTTATGTCTAGTGATGATAAATGTCTCCAGCCATCAATAGCTTCCGCGTACTGTATTAATCTATTAGCTATGTCTACTGATGATAAATTTCTCCAGCCATCAATAGTTTCCGTGTACTGTATTAATCTATTACCTATGTCTACTGTTGATAAATGTCTCCAGCCATCAATAGTTTCTGTGGACTGTATTAATCTATTAGTGATTAGTTATGTCTACTGATGATAAATGTCGCCAGCCATCAATAGTTTCCGTGTACTGTATTAATCCATTAGTTATGTCTACTGATGATAAATGTCGCCAGCCATCAATAGTTTCCGTGTACTGTATGAATCTATTAGCTATGTCTACTGATGATAAATTTCTCCAGCCATCAATAGGTTCTGTGTACTGTATTAATCTATTAGCTATATGTCTACTGATGATAAATGTCTCCAGCCACCAATAGTTTCTGTGTACTGTATTAATCTATTAGTTTTGTCTACTGATGATAAATGTCTCCAACCATCAATAGTTTCCGTGTACTGTATTAATCCATTAGCTATGTCTACTGATGATAAATGTCTCCAGCCGTCAATAGTTTCCGTGTACTGTATTAATCTATTACCTATGTCTACTGTTGATAAATGTCTCCAGCCATCAATAGTTTTTGTGTACTGAATTAATCTATTAGCTTTGTGTACTGATGATAAATGTCTCCAGCCATCAACAGTTTCTGTGTACTATATTAATCTATTATCTATGTCTACTGATGATAAATGTCTCCAGCCATCACTAGTTTCTGTGTACTGTATTAATCTATTAGCTATATGTCTACTGATGATAAATGTCTCCAGCCAGCAATAGTTTCCGTGTACTGTATTAATCTAATAGCTATGTCTACTGATGATAAATTTCTCCAGCCATCAATAGGTTCTGTGTACTGTATTAATCTATTAGCTAGGTCTACTGATGATAAATGTCTCCAGCCATCAGTAGTTTCTGCGTACTGTATTAATCTATTAGCTATGTCTACTTTTTATAAATGTCTCCAGCCATCAATAGTTTTCATGTACTGTATTAATCTATTAGTTATGTCTCCTGATGATAAATGTCTCCAACCATCAATAGTTTCCGTGTACTGTATTAATCCATTAGTTATGTCTACTGATGATAAATGTCTCCAACCATCAATAGTTTCTGTGTTCTGTATTAATCTATTAGCTATGTCTACTGATGGTAAATGTCTCCAGCCATCAATAGTTTCTGCGTACTGTATTAATCTATTAGCTATGTCTACTTTTTATAAATGTCTCCAGCCATCAATAGTTTCTGCGTACTGTATTAATCTATTAGCTATGTCTACTGATGATAAATTTCTCCAGCCATCAATAGTTTCCGTGTACTGTATGAATCTATTAGCTATGTCTACTGATGATAAATTTCTCCAGCCATCAATAGGTTCTGTGTACTGTATTAATCTATTAGCTAGGTCTACTGATGATAAATGTCTCCAGCCATCACTAGTTTCCGTGTACTGTATTAATCTATTACCTATGTCTACTGTTGATAAATGTCTCCAGCCATCAATAGTTTCTGCGTACTGTATTAATCTATTAGCTATGTCTACTTTTTATAAATGTCTCCAGCCATCAATAGTTTTCATGTACTGTATTAATCTATTAGTTATGTCTCCTGATGATAAATGTCTCCAGCCATCAATAGGTTCTGTGTACTGTATTAATCTATTAGCTATATGTCTACTGATGATAAATGTCTCCAGCCGTCAATAGTTTCCGTGTACTGTATTAATCTATTACCTATGTCTACTGTTGATAAATGTCTCCAGCCATCAATAGTTTTCATGTACTGTATTAATCTATTAGTTATGTCTCCTGATGATAAATGTCTCCAGCCATCAATAGTTTCTGTGCACTGTATTAATCTATTAGTTATGTCTACTGACGATAAATGTCTCCAGCCATCAATAGTTTCTGTGTACTGTATTAATCTATTAGTTATATCTGCTGATGATAAATGTCTCCAGCCATCAATAGTTTCTGTGTACTGTATTAATCTATTAGTTATGTCTACTGATGATAAATGTCTCCAGCCATCAATAGTTTCTGTGTACTGTATTAATCTATTAGTTATGCTAAACATGATTCAGTGGGATGGATCATTCAATATTTATTGAATATGGATTGATTATAATAACTTTGACATCATTTTATTTGTTGATGTTTACAAAGACCGACTTATAAATTTGACAAAATCAAACAAACCTATTGGAATACATGTGGTTAGAAATGTCATTCTATGTCTATAGTAGAAAGTTCTTCTTATCCCCCACCACAATCATGGAAGGACTTTTAAGTGTTGGCCTTTTCTGTTTCATCTGCCTATCTGTACATATACAGAAGTCCCATAGAAGTCAAAGTTCATATACAGATACATCTTGATGAACACTGCACCATCATGTCACATACAGTCACTGTGACCTATATTTTCTGCTTCACTGACTCAGGTTATGCTTCGGATTTAGCTCCATTTTTGTGGTTTGACTTCAAGTTTAGTTCCATTTTTGTGGTTTGACTTTAAGTTTAGCTCCATTTCTCTGAAATTACAAGTCATAAAAGTTTACATACATATAGTTCTCAAGGAGTTCTACATCCTCATATGACATGTAGGTCGCTGTGACCGACATTTTCTGCTTGACCCACACTCTGATAGTGTAAGTTCACAATCATCAAACTTTGTTCTTCACCATACAGTGACATATAGGTCACTGTGACCTACCTGGTGTTCACTTAGTTAACTTTGAGTAACTTTGTATTTAGCTTCATTTGTGCGTGGTTACACATTGTGTTTAGCTCCTTTTCTATGATATTGGTAATCTTATTAGTCATCAAACCTTACATGCAGATAATTCCTTTGGAGTGCTACACCATCATAAGATATGACATGTAGGTCACTGTGACCTTTATTGTCCACTTCACTGATTTGGTTAGACTTTGCATTTTAGTTCCATTCATAAAAGCAGGAGCATGGGCAGATATTTATATTAAAAACATTTTCTAGTTTGATAAATCATTTTGAAAAGAACTTAATACTGGTTATAATATTGTAGGGACAAAAAAATAACAATTTCATAGAAAATAATTTTAAAAATGTAAAAGTCTGTAAGCAAGGATTCAGGACACTTAGAGATAGGCTGAACACGACATTTTGTTGTACACTAAGCTGTGGTGTTTGTGACAATATAATAATATTACAAGTCACTGTAAGTTTGCCTAATATCATAGCTACACATTCACTGACATGCCCTGTATAATCAAAACTAGCGGACAGTTTGATAATAACAGACAAAATGTTACGGTAGTTATCATTCATGATCACAGTGGCCTATTTCTGTATCTGATAAAAGCTGCCAGGTTGTCTGCTACACTGTACCCTTGGAATGACTTCCATCAAGTTTATCTCTGATCCCTGCTGAATGTCACCTTCAAGTGGCCCAGATGTATATGTATTGTACTCTAAGTATGGCTAGCTTAGTTATATATTTTACAGCTTATATTTCACATTTTATTCAAATGAGAATTACTACTTTATTTTCACATGAATTTTTAATTCATCTGACTTGAAGGGTTAGGTTCTTCAGCATTATCAAGCATCTCATGCACATCTTTTATTTTACTAACCATGGACAAAACTTTATGAAGTTGGCACTAGTCTACGTTATCTAAGAAAAGGGCATTCATTTGAACTTTCTTTCAAAACAAATAAAAACTTACAACAAATATTTTGATTTGTTTTAAATAACATTAGATAATTGAAGGATACTGAGAAAAAAGTATCACTGATAAACCATAAATGTACATCACTAATAAACATTAAATAAAGTATGATACTTGTGTGAGGGTCATGAGTCCCTAGTCCCAGACTTGCCAGACCACCCCACCAGAGACGATTTCAGACTTAAGTGTGCAGCCTTCATCAGGGAAGCTATGCACATATATTATAGCAATAACTGAGAAGGCACTGCTACTCATCTATTTGCTGAACAACAATTGTGTTTTCTTACCAATAATATATAAAGTAATATAACATATATTGAACTTTGATGACATATGATAATCATTCGAAATCGTATGGTCTGAGAAAGCCTATTTGGCTATTATCCTACACTAATTATTAATTAATTAGTATGTGTAAATACTAGCTGAATATTGGTGGTAGCAAATAACAGTGATATGTGCGTGCGTGCGTGCGTGTGTGAGGAAGGGTGCGTTCGAGTGTGTGCGAGGATGTGTACATGTGTTTGTGAGGTGTGTGTGCTTAAGTGTGTGTGTGTGTGACAGCGTGTATCTGTGAGGAAGTGTACATGTGAGTGTGTGTGATGATGTGTGTGTGCAAGTCTGATGATTGGTGTGTGTGTATGTGCAAGGAAGTATGCACGAATGTGTGATGATGCGTGTGTGTGTTTGTGCATGCGTGCATGTGTGTGTGTGTTTGTGTGAATGTTCACCTGAGATTTATATTCACTGAACTGGACCAAGGAAATTGTTTTCCTCAGTGTCTACTGTTATTGTAAAAATGTGTATATATTTATCATGTGTTTCAATGTTTACATTATATGTTTATGTACAATTTATCTCAATATCGAGGGGGGGGAAATAAAGATTGATGATGATGATGTGTGCGGGTCAGGTCCTTTGGCCAAAAACAATGCTGTTAACTATATGTATAGCAAAATTAGTCATAATTCAACATTTACTTGAATAAATAGGCAGATTTTATACAAAACATTGTTTGAGCTTATATTTTGATTAAAGATTATCCAAGCATTTTTTTTAAACTGCTGGACTGCTGCGTCGTGAAACTGTGCAGATGGCAAATGGACACTGTTAATGTGTTGTATAAACGGTGGTTGTAGCCCCCTTGGGGGCAGTGGGGCGGGGCCGAATAAGGGAAATAGAGGTAAAACCTTTAAAATCATTCTTCTTCCATAGGGATTAAGGTATTTTATCCTAAATTAGTCTGGAGCATCCTTGCATCTTGGTCTTGGTGTGGCCCCCCTGGGGGGCAGAGGGGCGGGCCCAATAGGGAAAACATAGCAAATTCTTCAAAATCCTTGTCCTTCTGTAGAAATGACACAATTTTGTCCAAAGTCTGGAGCATCCTTGCATCTTGGTCTTCAGGTGTGGCCCCCCTGGGGGCAGAGGGGCGGGCCCAATAGGGAAAACATAGCAAATTCTTCAAAATCCTTGTCCTTCTGTAGAAATGACACAATTTTGTCCAAAGTCTGGAGCATCCTTGCATCTTGGTCTTCAGGTGTGGCCCCCCTGGGGGCAGAGGGGCGGGCCCAATAGGGAAAACATAGCAAATTCTTCAAAATCCTTGTCCTTCTGTAGAAATGACAGGATTTTGTCCAAAGTCTGGAGCATCCTTGCATCTTGGTCTTCAGGTGTGGCCCCCCTGGGGGCAGAGGGGCGGGCCCAATAGGGAAAACATAGCAAATTCTTCAAAATCCTTGTCCTTCTGTAGAAATGACACAATTTTGTCCAAAGTCTGGAGCATCCTTGCATCTTGGTCTTCAGGTGTGGCCCCCCTGGGGGCAGAGGGGCGGGCCCAATAGGGAAAACATAGCAAATTCTTCAAAATCCTTGTCCTTCCGTAGAAATGACACTATTTTGTCCAAAGTCTGGAGCATCCTTGCATCTTGGTCTTCAGGTGTGGCCCCCCTGGGGGCAGAGGGGCGGGCCCAATAGGGAAAACATAGCAAATTCTTCAAAATCCTTGTCCTTCCGTAGAAATGACACTATTTTGTCCAAAGTCTGGAGCATCCTTGCATCTTGGTCTTCAGGTGTGGCCCCCCTGGGGGCAGAGGGGCGGGCCCAATAGGGAAAACATAGCAAATTCTTCAAAATCCTTGTCTTTCTGTAGAAATGACAGGATTTTGTCCAAATTCGTTATGAAGTATCCTTCGGTGAAGGGGAACCAATTTTGTATAAATGGTGTCTGTGACCCTCCTGGAGGCAGGGCCAAATAAGGGATATAGAGGAATAGCTTTAATATCCTTTTTTCTTCCGTTAGGATGAAGATATTTTGACCAAATTTGAACAGTAGCATCCTATGGGGAAGGGAAATCAGTTTTGTGTAAATGGTGTGTCTGACCCTCCTGGGGCCTGAGAGGTGGGGCCCAATAGAGGTAATTTAGCAAATTCTTGAAAATTCTTCTTCTGGAGGAATAACAGGATTTTGTCCTCTTTTGGTCTAAAGCATCATTGGGTAAAGGCGACCTGATTTTGTATCAAAGGTGTGTCTGAACCCCTTGGGGCAAAGGGGTGGGCCCAATAGGGGAAACATAGCAAATCCTTTTTTTCCTGTAGGAATGACAGGATTTTGTCCAATTGCATATAAATATAACCCCTAACTAACCATGTAATACATGTTCACTACCAGCAACATCTAGCTATTCCAACTTTAATTTTACTAACATTTCCAGGTGAGCGATACAGGCCCTCTGGGCCTCTTGTTTGCAAAATAATGTCAATAAAAATGATACTGCCATAGATAAGTATTGAATAAATGTACATCAATTTAATAATGCTGAAATTGTGTAAAATAAATTATCTATAAACGATTAAAAATTGACATTTTATAATAAAACCATATACACATAGTAATTGCATGTAAGAGTTATCTTTCTTGAAAAACTTCACAGTAGTGAAATACAAAATGTAGGTAGCCGGAAAAAAAGTACAGAAAAATGGACACATGTGACTCATTGATAAAAAACAACTGAATTAATGCCTGGATTGCCTTGAAATACTTTAATATTGAGAGAGCACACTGTTCTGTCAATAATAAACATACAATATGCATCAGTTTAAGATTAAACATTAGAATATGCGGAAATTGTGATGCTGTCTCCCTATATTGGATTTTCAACTAGGGATGTACTTCCTATTTCCGTTTATCAATACACTCATTCGACCTTAAACACGTTTAATAACTGTTAGGTACAATACAGTCAAACATGTGGGACAAGCAACTGTTCTACTGTCATGCAATCACTGTATTGTAAAAGTGTATTCAACTATTCATGAACACTTTAATATGCAGTTGACAGGATGCTTATCAAATATTATCATAATTATAAATGAAATGTATTTATGCTAATGAATATACTCACAATACATAAACTATTCTATTCAAAACTGAAGAGATTTACAGAAACGACCTGGTAGACAGTGAGTGTATACATGATGTCATAATGTATGTGAAGTTTCATGGTAATACACACTTTATGAAGCTAGTCAGACATATTAAATGATGTACTGTATATATAGTTGATAGACTCTATATCAAGCTTACAAGAAATATCATATGATGTACTGTATATATAGTGATAGGCTCTATATCAAGCTAACGAGACATATCATATGATGTATTGTATATGTAGTTGATAGACTCTATATCAAGCTAACAAGACATATTATATGATGTACTGTATATGTAGTTGATAGACTCTATATCAAGCTAACGAGACATATCATATGATGTACTGTATATAAAGTTGATAGACTATATCAAGCTAACAAGATATATTATATGATGTACTGTGTATATAGTTGATAGACTCTATATCAAGCTAGCCAGACATATTATATGATGTACTGTATGTATAGTTGATAGACTCTATATCAAGCTAACAAGACATATTATATGATGTACTATATATATATAGTTGATAGATTCTTTATTAACCTAAACTAGGCATAGTGTACAATGTACTGTATATGTAGTTGATAGATTCTATATCAAGCTAACAAGACATATCATATGATGTACTGTATATATAGTGATAGACTCTATTATATCAAGCTAACCATACATACATAGTGTACTGTATAGGTAGTTGATATACCATAGTGACGTGGTTGATATCAAGCTTACCAGATATATGATGTTCATGTACTCTAGATGTAGTTGATAGACAATATGTAAATCTAACCAGACATAGTTTTTGGGGTCATTTTCTATGTGTAGTTGTTAGACTTTTTATCAAGCTAACCAGACATTTAGTGTGTGACATAATGTCCATAGTTGATCGACTCCCAGTGGTGTTGTGTCCTCTACACAAACAGTTTGTATAACGAATGTCAATGGTGGAATTTTGAATATTTGTGTCAGATCTTAACAGGATAATTCGCTTGCTTCTCACTTGAACCTTTATGTCTTTACATGATTATCAAAGGACTTCTGCTACACCTGGCCGATGGGCATGAGGTGACCTTCAATTTCATGCCGTGTTTGGTTCTCACATATAACTTGTTATAGAGCCCACATTCCCAGTGTGCTGTGACTGTCCAATCAATTTGTACGCTTTAAAAAGTCATAACATCAATACCAATGGACTTTTACACGTAAAATGAAATTATTCCAGGGTTTAGCTATCTTAAGGGACACGTTGATGAAATGATCCATGTAACATATTCACAGTCGTTAAGCAGATACCCAAGCAGATACCCGTAACTGGATGTCGATGCTACACTATGATATGTTTTGGTTCTGTAGGTTGTATATTATATGTTAGTGATACCTCAGTATTTCTTTCTAAAAGGTGTAAACATTGTATAACTTTTGGTTTATTAGATATATATTGATTTGCCGCAACCGTAAAATGTCAAAACATGACAGGGATAATTGACGTCCACTTGATATTTGTGGTGCCTTATTACTAACACATCAGGGCTAGGATATCATAAACTGTGTTATAATAAGTAATATTTATGGAAGATTGCTTTACTGTCCAGATTTCTTACATTTTATCACAAATTGATTATTAGCAAAGATTCAGATATGGTTGTTATATTATTACAACTGATTTGAAATATGCTCCTTATTTTATTAGTCCCCCTCCTCCTGGAGGATTTGTTATGCATGTACATCTTGGGATGGTGGAGTGTGGATTACAAGAAATAGGTCACTGTGACCTATGCTTTGACTTTTGACCTCAATCTTTAAAAAAGATTATCTTTGGCATATCATCTATATTATTTCACCTAAAGTAACCAGATTTGGTATTCATGTCATCATGAGATGGCAGAGTATGGAGTAAGTACAAGAAGTAGGTCACTGGGACCTATATGCTTTAACCTTTGACCTCAACCTTCTTTGAAATAGTCTGTCTGGGGCATATTTTTTGTACTATTTCAGTAACCAGATTCGGTATTCATGTACATCATGGGATGGCAAAGTGTGGAATAACAACCAATCCGTTATTAGCTTGCTAACTGGGATTCAGATATGATACTCATTACAACCAATCCGTTATTAGCTTGCTAACTGGGATTCAGATATGATACTCATTACAACCAATCCGTTATTAGCTTGCTAACTGGGATTCAGATATGATACTCATTACAACCAATCCGTTATTAGCTTGCTAACTGGGATTCAGATATGATACTCATTACAACCAATCCGTTATTAGCTTGCTAACTGGGATTCAGATATGATACTCATTACAACCAATCCGTTATTAGCTTGCTAACTGGGATTCAGATATGATACTCATTACAACCAATCCGTTATTAGCTTGCTAACTGGGATTCAGATATGATACTCATTACAACCAATCCGTTATTAGCTTGCTAACTGGGATTCAGATATGATACTCATTACAACCAATCCGTTATTAGCTTGCTAACTGGGATTCAGATATGATACTCATTACAACCAATCCGTTATTAGCTTGCTAACTGGGATTCAGATATGATACTCATTACAACCAATCCGTTATTAGCTTGCTAACTGGGATTCAGATATGATACTCATTACAACCAATCCGTTATTAGCTTGCTAACTGGGATTCAGATATGATACTCATTACAACCAATCCGTTATTAGCTTGCTAACTGGGATTCAGATATGATACTCATTACAACCAATCCGTTATTAGCTTGCTAACTGGGATTCAGATATGATACTCATTACAACCAATCCGTTATTAGCTTGCTAACTGGGATTCAGATATGATACTCATTACAACCAATCCGTTATTAGCTTGCTAACTGGGATTCAGATATGATACTCATTACAACCAATCCGTTATTAGCTTGCTAACTGGGATTCAGATATGATACTCATTACAACCAATCCGTTGTTAGCTTGCTAACTGGGATTCAGATATGATACTCATTACAACCAATCCGTTATTAGCTTGCTAACTAGGATTCAGATAAAATTTCTTTTGTATTGCTGTATGTATACCTTACTGGTGCAAGTTCTGAAAATTTCATTCTTTTGGATAAACTGATAAGCACATTAACAACTACACCTTATGTTGCACCCTTATGTGATATCAATCTGGAAGTCTGTCCCTTGCATTCCTAACACAGATGCCTGGAGTCTAAATTATACAAAATTTACCCATTACCCCAATTTAACCTCATTAGTGATATATGGCCCCATAGAGATATAGACAAGAGCTAAAGCAAGGTCATAGATCAATGATAACTTTCTGTTGTTATAAAAAACTTGAGTTAGTCATGTAGAGGTTTCCCAAAATATATGCCTGATAAAAAATCATCATTTGTTGATGATTAAGATATAGACCTATGTGTACTAAGTATATATCCACATACATGTTCATGTTTTCATTATTATGATCACCTAGCTAGAAAGATGCATAGCCATATTACAATCTACACATATGGGCAGTGATTTATTGAGAAGATCCAGCAGGCTATTTTACTTGGGCTTAGGCTCAGTTATACTTAGTGGATAGATCCCATCGTCACACACAGCAGTATCTGATGACCAAAGATGTTGAAGTGAAGAGTTGTCATCGATACACTCACCAGATTATTTACAGCCATGTAGTAATCAGGTAGTGAAATGACTCACAAACACAAGCTGTGTAAGGGAGGGACCAATTCTATATCATGTCTACAGGTAAATTATTCATCACTTGTATAGGTAAATATTGGTGAAAGTTGAAGTTTTGTGTTACAACAGGATCTCATTTGTTAGTTACCAGGCAGAGGAAATATACCACAGGGGGATCTATCAATCAATGCTAGGGTAAGCTACCCCCAGTGACTCTACCCTTATAAGGCCAATACAGTTCTATGTTACAAGTGGCCATCTTTGAAAAAATTTCCAAAGAATACAAAGTCTGAACTAGTGTGGCCACCAGGGAATATGGACATCAATCAATACTTGCTCAATGTTTTGGTGACTTTATTTACACATTATGAACATAAAAAGGTAAGATTACTGAACCATACTGTCCTATTTAAAACAGTTGGACCACAAAAGGGAAAGGCCTTAACCACAAAATGTAATGATAGCTACCTGGTTGTACATTTTGTGGTAATAAAGCTACTGTAAGCAAACATGTTATTAGTTATCTAAAAAGCATTTCTGCATAACATATTTAAAATTTCTCAGAACTTATGTAACTTATCAATAGGTTACATGTCTAATATATAATCTTGTAAAAAAAATATGAAAATAATCTTTGTTTGGTTTATGATTGATTGGAATCCCGAAAATTTGTAAACAAAATTACAAATCATTTAAAAAGTGAATAATTGACACCAGAGGCCACTAAAGGGGGTTTAGTTCTATAAAACATGCCTTGAGTTGTTTCATGGTTATATGTGTATTTTAATTATATAACTAATTTAATTTATTTCAATTATGTGTAATTTTATTGATAAATAAAATAAGAAATATTATCAGTACGGAAATACGAAAACTATTGTGCAAGCTAAAGATGTGGTACAGGATGAGGAAAAATGTATGTAAAGAATTTTGATAGCAGATAAATTATTACATGTTACATTATTCTTATAATCTGTAGAGCAGTGTATCAAAGTTTCTAAAGAGTTTCCTAATCACACAAAGTACACCTAAACACTGCACACAAGTTCAAAATTAACATATATTGCATGTAATATATCTTACATTACATTACTTCATCCTCCCACACACTGAAAACGACCATACATTGAAAACAGTGACCCACCTTCAGATTGGTCCCTGTCCCCCAAACAGGAAGCACACACAGGAATGTACAATCTAGAGTCTGTTATAATTGCTTAAAGAGATCAGTTTTAAACAGGAGCATCCAATGAATGTCAAAAATCATTAGAAGTTGTATCTCTCAGTCTCCCCCTTTATGTAGGTTAACAACTTCAAGTCTGGCTACAAAAACTGTCTCTTACTCTGCATTTGTCATTAATGATTATGAATGGAAGCTAAAATACCTGTTGTCTGTGAATTAGGCCACTGACCTGGGAACATTTGAAGCCCTTCTTATTTAAACATTTCTTCAAGGGGTCAATGACTAGTTTTTCTTTGTTGAAAACAAGGTATTATAGTATTGTTCTCCTTGCAATCTGATACAGGTGTAACTGATCTTTTAAGGATGTGTGGAAATATGCTGTTACTTTAATCACAGCAGTAGAAGGGTCATCATTTATGAATTAGAGGGTTCAAACCAACATTTGTCCCTGTTCTTATCAGAGATTAAAGGACCCCATGCAATCAAATTATTGATCATGAAATAGTCACATTTTAAAATGTGTATGTACCAGTATACAATAATGGACCAAAGGACCAATTTAGGTATATCGTGGGTGTTTTATAAGAAAGTTTTAAATACTTTTAACACCAACAAATTATAGAGCAGACTCTATCAAGTAATCTCCAATACAAGACAGTTTCAGAAATATTTGTATTTACCAGCTATATCAGTGCTATGCACAATGATTTTCCACCCTTTGCTATGGGATTTAGGTATTTTTTTCCCAAACCAATAAACGAAATTCCCAAGGAATATTTTCCAAGCTACAACATAATAACATTTTTGTTTTAGTCCTCCTTTGGTATTACTGAAGAGGACTTAAGCAGTGCTTTACTCTTCTTTGCAAATTCACTTATTTAAAAAAGCCTTAATTGTACATTTAATTTGCTCTTTTGATATTTTTTTAAGGTAACTTTTTCATTTTTTTATGTTCCACTTTATAAATAAATCGTTTCAAAAGCTGTACCATACAGTGGCTAATATATCAACAAACACAATTATATAAAAGTGTTTCAATTCTGATAACCATGAACCTGTATATTGTCAAGTTCTCTCCATAATTTGTCAGAATTAACAAGATTCGTCATTCTGTCTTGTGATACATTTTGAGATGGATCAAGTTTGTAGGCTTTTACTTTTATGATTAAACTTATACACTTGTGTTTTTTTTAACAATGACCGTTTTTTACTTTGCATTGCTGAGTTTTCTAAATGACTACTTTGATAACATTATTGATTATATTTAAATCAGTGTGTTTTTTCATTTTTTTACTTGCGTGTTTGTTGACATTTTAAATCATTTGCAGATGTTCTTTGATAGGAGTAATTCAAGAAGAATGTGTATGACACAGAGTGGCTTGCCAACTGTTACCAGGGAGTAAATCCCCTAAAGCCTTGTTAGTTTGTTAATTTTTTATGAGAGAAATAATGTAAGGTCTCTGTCATAGAAGATGTGTCACAAAGAAGGTCTTGTTAATCTTACAGTTCATTGCAACCAACAAAACACAAGAGATGTGCTGATATATAGATGTACGAATTGAGATGGCAGTTTAAAAAGTAAAATGAAAATCAACCCTAAAAGGTCATTCAGCTTTGAGAAGCCTTAGTCACAGGGCTACACAGAGCCAGCTGCTGCATGCCCTGCAGATTTCTGTATAAAGTCCCTTATCAGGCCTAACACTACATAAAGGATGTAGATCAGGAGATGTCGACAACATTCTCATGTGAAATATTTCTATACCCTTGAAGTGCCATTTTGGAAGAATAAGGAACTTCCTGATCTCAAAAATGAATGGTGGAAATTATTGGTTCCAAAACAGGTTAGGTTTTGTGGAAGTACGTAGTCAACTACAGTTTAAGCTTCAGACCAGGATTTACTTTGACTTTACTGGAATGCCTGAGGTTCGTATTCAGGATCAGATTTGTTATATTTGATAAACCCAGGTTTATACGGACAAGATATGTGATTATTTGATTCTGATAGCATTTTTCAAAGAAAAGATAACTCATTGTGTGTCATGTCAAACAAAAGCCTGCCAAACATTTGGCCCCAATAGAGTAATTCAGTCTCGCTGTGGTGTGAAATATCATACAAATGTGGCTCAGGTCTGCTGGCAGGTGATAAACTTGTAGTACACAAATATTGACATGCACTGGTTAATACAATGACTGGGGGAATGACTGTAGCTAAGGGGTGATATACCAGTTCAGGTTTTGATGGACGTCTTAGCCCCACACAAACATATACTATAGTCCCAGGCACTGCTGCCCCTTTGAAGACCAACAAAAACTTTACCATGATCTTTGCTGGTATACTTGTTTATTCCGATTCACTTATAGGGTCATAGTGCTCATATACTGGGCCAGGTTAACAGGGGGGGGGGGGCTCTCTTACCAGTGAGACTATACACAAATGTACCCCAAAACTCTGCTTATATAAACTAGCTGGTTCAGATTCATTTTTAGTGCCCCTGTGAAGACCCACACATATTCCTTATCAAGGCTATACTTTGGTTCAGATTCACAGTGGCTCTCTTAAGACCCACAAAACCATACCCCAAAATTCTGCTTCAAAAATTTACCCCAAAATTTTTGAGGAGTTTTGGCCTAGATTTGATAACCTCCCCATGCCTAAAAATGAGAACTTTTGGCCTCAAACTGCTATAGATGACTATATGTTGTCAACTTTGTTAAATGATAAAGAACTTCCTTCTGAGTATGGCATTAAGATGTCTGGTTGGACACCCCATGTAGACCTACGAAAACATATAGCTTCCAATCACTACCGAGACACTTTTCTTGCTGATTGTGTTTTGTTATGTTTAAGCTGAATTATGTGGCTAATTATCTTTGACATTGAAGGCCAAAATATGAATTCCCCTGGGTTATAGAGACTGGTGGCATACTGTAACACCTTACACAATAGTTCCCTGGATGTACAACAAGTTCTATTTTTGACATAACATGTACATCTCTCCAGTGTTTGTTGTCTTGGCTTCACAGCAAATTCTTTTAATGCTGTCTGGTTTTAGTCTTCTACAAGAACAGATGTCTACAAATATTCTTGCTGATGATACACTTACACATGTATTAGTATAACATGTATAACTAAATCAGGCCATGTTCGTTAGAATGTTGGTACACTTGTTATATAATTCTTTTATACCAACAATGAAGAACTACAGATATCCCTACTCCAGATGTATTTCTAGCTGCTGCGATGTATATCCAAAGTTTTTCTGTCATTTATTTTGTATCCTTTTTTTCCAATTATTGTAAAAAAAAAAATCCTAACCATTTTCTTAATATCCAAAATCAAAAGCGCCCCAACAAACAAAACGATATACATATATATATGTGTTAAGTTGGCCTCAATAGTTTGATAGTATTAGTGTAAATAAGCATGATTTTGTCAGTTATCTGGAGTTTTACAAGTGAACAATAAAGAAGGTGAAGTGAGCAGCAAGTAATGGTACGATTTCCCCTACAGTTTATATAAGAGTGGATTTCCGTACAGTTTATATTAGAGTCGGGATGTATAGACACTGGGAACATGGTAATGCTTGGGAATCAGATTTATGACGGCGAGATGTTTCTCTGAAGGGTAAACATTCTTACTAATTAGACAGAGTAAATATAGACTTCTAGATAGATAGATACCAGTACAGATTGGATACAAAGGATACTGATTCAGAGTTTTGTATCTGAGTTGATGCAAATGTTTCCAACAGTCTGGAATTGTTTTGGGAAAGTTTCAGATGAGATTTTGTTTTTATTAATTAAATTATCTCTCTAGCGCGCGAAGACACTTGAAGGATGTTACATGTAATTGCTCTGTATCAGGTGTGCATCATTGAGTTTTCAGCAGATTTATTCAATTTCACTGCAGTACGTTCTAACACTTCCACACTGATGCACTGTATGCTGTTTAGGTCCCCACGTATAACTGTTTACACCCATTGTTTTAGATTAGTGTACAGATCTATCAGTTTATGTTTGACTGACTTTAAACTTCGTTGTGTTCAGTGATGGTGGACTGTTGTTGGTAAATATTGATGTTTTTGAGATAAGAGTGTGTTACCAGCTGACTTCCTGTACTACCTAATGTTTACATTTCATGTGGCTAGGATAATATAATAGGTCATTGTTAATATGATAAAATATTTTATCAAACAAGGTGTTATCAATGACTGATTAGATTTGGGTACGATTGAGGTCAAGTGTGTGTACAGTGATGAACCTGCTATATTTATACATAAATGTTTTGTGTATGATCATATATATAATTGACAATTTTAATGCATTTCTATTTTTTTAATTATAAATTCACATTACTACTTCAATTCTCTGATATTTTGTGAAGTATTTTATGAATACATGATAATTTTATGATCAAGTGTTACAGACAACACTGGTATCACACATTCTTAAATGGTACTAACTACTTGCAAAAGCTTTAAATTCATAGGAGGTTTTCTCCAATTATTCGAAGATAAGTTATTTCTAGAAATTCTTTGTACATATTTATATGTTGATATTTCTGTGGAACTCACTTAATAGAGGAGGATTTCTAAGCTAGAGTTCATCATTTTCTGTTTAAACTCCTAAATTTGCTCTTGTACAATGTCGGCTTACATCAACTTTGTTGGCTGCACTCATGATAAAGTGGTTGATGCAAAAAAGAGCAGTTATGTGAGGGACGGGGGAGAAGGTAGATAGTGTTACCTATATGTCCATCGCGTCCTGTTGCTTTATGTTCTGTCCCTCCCTGTACTGTCCTGTCCCTATCAATTGTTAGGACTCTACCAACTTCATTTTAACAGATTTTCATCAAAGTTTATACAAAGATTAAGTATGCAGACAATACCCTGGATGAGTTCGTGATTTAGTGTCCCATCCAAGTTTAATGCTGAGGTCACTGCATGCAACCATCAATTGCAGGGCCAAGGAATCATGTCTTACAGACATTTTCTATTGTAACTGTTAAAATTAACACTCACAGAACAGTGCTTGTAATGGGAAAACTTAATTCTGATCTATGCTTATATATAGAAGGCAAAGTCAAATTATCATGTATTGATAATATTGTGGCCCGGAAACTTCATTGAACCAGGCTACACAAGGACTTTGTTTATCATTCATCAATTTCTTTCTCTTTTTAAAAGATTGCCAATGTAAACAAGCTATATGATATAGGATTCTTATATCAGCATGACACCCACTAGTTTAGTGAGATGGCCGTATGATAAGCTGAGGTTTGTTTCTTGTTTACCAGGTATTTTAACATTTATGCTGTGACAGCAGATAAAAAAGAAAGAAACTTTTATTCAATTAGCTCATAGGCCTGTCACCCAGTAGTTGGTTTGTCTCAAATACTTGTTCATGTTTTTAATAAAAAAATAAAAAAAAAAACAAGTTAGCAGTCCATGAACATAGACAATGGTCTGTACCTTGTGTGACAGTACAGCATGGCAGTTGACTCATTTCCGTGTCCTGAAGAACCTAGTTACCTTAGCGGGATTGATAGGCGACACGTAATTAAACATCCTGTGTTTACCCAGACGGACCTGTCCGACACACTGTACAGCCAATCACTTCTTAATAATGGGATTATATATTGGAGGATGTCAAAAATACTTTTAATGTTTAAAAAATAATATTTAAAGTGAACTAGAGACACTTTGTCACATACATGAATAGACAACTCGGGTAGGTGCTGTGTACACAGACTGACAGTACACAATGTATACCAGATCAGTATGAAGGAGAGAAAAAAATCAAGTTTTGAATGACATCCAAGTTCAACTTATATAGTACTTGTACATTAACATGTCGAGTATTGTACTGTAGAACATGTTTGTGTGTAAAGGGGTGGCCACATGCCACCCAGACCCTCTAACATAGAGATGATCCTACTGGATACTCGGGTAGCGTGGCTGTCAGAGGTGGTGGATCAGCGTGTCGATTACACTGGATCACTATAATGTGTACAGGGATTTAAACTTCGTGTTATGTAAGCCTGATAATGAAATTCACCATGCGAAAGAACAAGACTTGGGGGAGCAGTCGACAATTAAGTGAAATGGTAAATCAATTATTTTGTTTTATTTCTTCAATCAAATTTTGATTTATTTTGATATAATCTTTGATAGTGTTGAAATATATATTAATTGATCATCACATTATTGATTGAATTATTGCTATCAATATCTCTTGAAGTCTATGTAAACTTATAGCTAGGAACACATTCTAGTGAATAAACAAACATGTATTTTTAAAATTAAAAAGTACATGATATTATCTGTGTCTTGGATGTTGTTATGATAACTTAACTGCCTACTCAACTGGACATCATTATAATGAAGATGTCTTCTTTATTAAGTTGTAACTTTTATCCCCTCATTTTATTGAGCTGAACATGAAAACATGATTCGTATTAATATGTTTGGTTAGTTTTGGTTCGGTGGGTGACTCAGTGTATGTCCTGTTTCGGTACTGGTCCTGGTGGTGCACTTTTGTGAATGGCTATATTAGAGTGTGTGGTATATTTATATGGTGACGTAGTCTGTACCTGGGACAATGTGACCCAAACAATTATATTCATGAATTTGACTTATCCAAGAAAGTGTCAGATTCTACAATGAGAGAATAGATATGTATTGTGTTGTGTAAGTGAGGGGTAAAATGAGGCTCGTCTAGCCCTCAGGTAACATACACCTGTGTTTGTATACAAGATTGTTATCTCACTGGCCCACACCACACGGGACCTGTACCACTCCAGACACGTTACAGGGGAGCTGTACGCCAGATCAACCTTATAATGTGGCTCAGTGGTCGAGGTGATGGTGTCAACAGGGGGTCAGAAGTTAGATACATATAGCTGTGCCCCTCCGTCCCCTTCTCCCCGTTACATCACATAATTTATAAAGGTGTTTTGTGTCATTCTTGTATCGTATATGTACACTTCATGTAATTATGTGTTATTTTACACTGACAAGGCCTGGTCACCATATTATAAATATCACAATGATAAATTGCCTTGTCAACAGTTGATATGCTTTAATTTGATGTAAAATCTATAAGAATTAATTTTGAAATAAAAAAAAAATTGACACATTTGATATTATCACATGTGTCAGTTAATGTTATGGTATTTAGATAGTAGATACATACTTTAATCTGTGTTGGTCACTATAGGTTTCATCATTTTTCAACCTTTAAAAATTGCAATATCTGTTGGTGTGCTGTAAATGTAATTGTGCATACCATATTGGTTCTAGTAATAGCCAACACTCTGATAATAATTTGCTATTTTTTGAAAGTTTAAAAATATCCCCAATAATCGCCCATCCCAATACTATCTGTCAACATAACTCTAAAGTAGTCCTCACAGTCCTCTTCAGCTTTGATCATTCTCTCGATCAATGCTCGTTTTTCCCTAGTCAAGGTCTGGTCGTTTGGAGGGTTAGATATTGGGATGACCCTTCATTCACCTCCAGTAAAGCTTGCATTGTTGTAGGGGTTTGTTTACAGAATTGCACCAATGCTTGCATACTGAAAATATGTTTTAATTGAAGAAATAAAGATTATGTATACCCATGCATTTCTAATTTTATGTTTGGTCTTTTCAATGGAACTTTACTCCTTATTTAGATGAACCTGAGTAAACCAGCTTCCTCATGCCTAGTGCGCTAGTGCAGCCATTTTGAAAATGTCACCAGCAATTAGTATACTTTACAGATTGATACACATAAGATCAAGATACATTTTGAAATACAACATATAGCGCTAACTACAATTGGTTTTGTTAGAGTGGGTTTGTTTGTGTTAATTTCATGTCCTAATTACGACTATGATCATCTAAGGATGTGCCAGGTTTGGGTGGTGGAGAAAAACTGGATTACCGGAGAAAAAAACACAAACTTGTGGCCAGTACCTGGCGACTGCCCCACATAGGCCTCAAACCTGTGACCCAGTGGCTGAGGGCTAAAGATCATAGATGGTCATGGCACCTTAGCCACTCACCATATCAAGTTTCCAGATTACGACTTTTACCAAACCCAATGATGGTCCAATAGGAAACTGGTCTGTTTTTGTAGAGCTTGAATTTTACAATTTTCAAATTTTGTCTCAAATAATTGCCCACACCCTACTTTCGTTTTACCACTTGTTCTAATAAGAATCAATATGATATATTAAGCTCGTCACACCACACCCCTCTTCATTTTAAGGGGAGATAATCTTGTGAAGAATAGCACTCACTAAATCATGATGTCGTAAAAAGTGAATAGCGATTTTGACATTAAAAAAAGTGAAATGTGATTTCCAAACACCACATGTGGATTTTGTTAACAAACATGCCAGACTACTGTTGGTCAAGTTGAGACTGAAGTAATAGTCATTCCCTACCTTGAGGGTGTGTAACAGAAATCTCAAACTCTTGGGTTGATTAATTGGTAAATGTCTATCCCTCAGCAGAGCCATGGTTTATAGACAACCAAAAAAATCCCTCCTCCAGTTGAAGATTTCTCGATCACACTGTCAGGTTAGGGGAATATTCTATCAATCTTCAACCCTGTTAAACATGCAAGAATATCACTCTGAGGGTTGGAGATTTCTTTCATATACCCTTACAGTATTTCACTGTGAACTCTTGCTGACAGCAGTAGTATGTTTGTAGACAAATGCAGCATTCAATTGTTATGACAACAGAGTTTTGTATTGACATCACTGCTTGCTTAGAGATGATTATGTATAAAAATACATATGATACAACACATATTGATTAATTTCTCATTCAGAACACAACAAATAGTTATAAACTATAAACCGTATTAATTAGAATATCAATCTACACTGGTTTCACTAGCAGTTGTTTTTAGCAGAGATGTTAAAAATTGTGAAAGATCATCATGTCATCTGACTTGTGCAGTGCAGACTGATTATGCTTAGCTATTTTTGGATTGGTTCACAAAACAATTCTGCAAAATGTTATCTTTATTTAAGATACAAAACTAACCATAATCGTACCATCTCAAAATGGTGACATACTTCAAGCTTGATATGCATTTCATCTCTTATAATGATTATATGATCTCCTGCTACCACAAGAACAACAATGTCACACAGCTAAGATACAGTTTCATTTAGTAATATACATGAATGCTATCAGAAACTGTAAAGTAAAATGTGTAATACACATTTGTAGTTACAAGAGATACGATCAACATGGTTTCACACATTGAATCATAAAAGGTATAATTGTTACAGTAATTGATTTTAGTAATGCCCCTTCGTCTGTTCATTTATATATAGTTCTCAGCTATTACAACCAGATACATTAAAACTCTGCCATTTATCATTTTAAAGTTTCTTGTTTATATATATTATACTTATTCAGGTTGAACTTCAAGCAATGTTCTTTGAACAAGTCTATCTCCCCCTACTATCTGACATTTTCAGAGTACACAACTATAAAGGGTGGGAGAATAAAATGTACAAGTACTGCAGACAGATTGTCACTATAAACAGGTGGTCACTGCAGACAGATTGTCACTATAAACAGGTGGTCACTATATACAGGTGATCACTGCAGACAGGTGGTCAATATATGCCTTACAATAGTGACAATAGTCATCTCGTCCAAGTGCTGCAATAAAGCCATATCTGTGGCTGTACAATGAAGTAATTTTCTCAAGATTATACTCATCTGCTATAACATAACCATTCTTGTACTGTATTTGACTATCATCTCAGTTATTTACTCGTCTCAACATTAAATGATTGATGTCACAATTCAATGTGGAGAATATAGATATAGATATATAATAAAGATGGTGGAATAGAGCAGCAGCTCGCTGAAATGAAAATTCTTAGTCATTTCATAAATCTATGGAATGGAAAACGATGTAAGATCCTGAATGTTATGACCCTGCCCCACTGTAAACATCCTGTCACTGTACTCATCTTCTGTACTGTAAACATCCTGTACACTGTACTCATGTATGACCCTGTCCCACTGTACTCATCTGCTGTACTGTAAACATCCTGTCACTGTACTCGTGTATAACCCTGCCCCACTGTACTCATCTTCTGTACTGTAAACATCCTGTCACTGTACTCGTGTATAACCCTGCCCCACCGTACTCATCTTCTGTACCATAAACATCCTGTCACTGTACTCGTGTATGACCCTGCCCCACTGTAAACATCCTGTCCCTGTACTCGTGTATAACCCTGCCCCACTGTACTCATCTTCTGTACTGTAAACATCCTGTCACTGTACTTGTGTATGACCCTGCCCCACTGAACTCATCTTCTGTACTGTAAACATTCTGTCACTGTACTCATCTTCTGTAATGTAAACATCCTGTCATTGTACTCGTGTATGACCCTGCCCCACTGTACTCATCTTCTGTACCATAAACATCCTGTCACTGTACTCATCTTCTGTACTGTAAACATCCTGTCACTGGACATGTATTCATGCATCTTCTGTACTGTAAACATCCTGTCACTGGACATGTATTCATGCATCTTCTGTACTGTAAACATCCTGTCACTGTACTTGTGTATGACCCTGCCCCACTGAACTCATCTTCTGTACTGTAAACATTCTGTCACTGTACTCATCTTCTGTACTGTAAACATCCTGTCACTGTACTCATCTTCTGTACTGTAAACATCTTGTCACTACTCATCTTCTGTACTGTAAACATCTTGTCACTGTACTCATCTTCTGTACTGTAAACATCCTGTCACTGGACATGTATTCATGCATCTTCTGTACTGTAAACATCCTGTCACTGTACTCATCTTCTGTACTGTAAACATTCTGTCACTGGACATGTATTCATGCATCTTCTGTACTGTAAACATCCTGTCACTGTACTCATCTTCTGTACTGTAAACATCCTGTCACTGTACTCATGTATGACCCTGATCGACCCACTGTACCCATCTGTTGTACCGCTAACATCCTGTCACTGTACCCGTTTATGACCTTGCCCCACTGTACTCCTCTACTGTACCGTAAAAATCCTGTCCCGGTACTCCTTTGTATCCCTGACCCACTGTACTCATCTGCTGTACTGTAAAAATCCTGTCCCTGTACTCGTCTTCTGTACTGTAAACATCCTGTCCCTGTACTCGTTTATATCCCTGACCCACTGTACTTATCTGCTGTACTGTAAAAATGCTGTCCCTGTCCTCGTTTATATCCCTGCCCCACTGTACTCCTCTGCTGTACCGTAAAAATCCTGTCCCGGTACTCCTTTGTATCCCTGACCCACTTTACTCCTCCACTGTACCGTAAAAATCCTGTCCCTGTACTCGTTTAGGACCCTGACCAACTGTACTCCTCTACTGTACTGTAAAAATCCTGTCCCTGTACTCCTTTATACCCCTGCCCCACTGTCCTCCTCTCCTGTCCCGTAAAAACCCTGTCCCTGTACTCGTTTATATCCCTAACCCACTGTACTCCTCTACTGTACTGTAAAAATCCTGTCCCTGTACTCGTTTAGGACCCTGCCCAACTGTCCTCCTCTACTGTTCAGTAAACATCCTGTCACTGTACTCGTTTAGGACCCTGCCATACTGTAAATGTCTATTATGTTCTGTTATTATCCAGGTCCTGTTCATGTCTTTAACATTTCCTTACTGTGTTGCATACATTATCAGTGATAGTGCTAAATAGACTTTTCAAAAAGTTTGGTCCCAATCAGTTGACTGATTTGGTTACAGTACACAAATGAACGAGAGACAAATCTGTCAACCAAAAAAATGGCTCCTTGCAATTATTTTGCTTGGTTTTATACAAAAACCGGGAATACACAACCAGTGTACACTGAAATGCCTTGTCATTATGCTGTACATGCCTGCTGTACTGTTATCTGAGCATACTCGCCTCTGCCCTGCCTATTATTAAAAGTGTCTGTTATAGTATACATGTCCTAGTAATGTACTCGTCTGTTGCCCTGTTATCTGCTAGAGCTGATAACTGCCTCAGTGCCTACCCCACACAGTGACTACTGTGTAGTGTTATCAGTAGGCTTGGTTTTGAATATCACCCTGAAACACTTTCTACACATAATTCAGCAGTGCATGTACAGTGGGATAAACATGGAACCTCTTCACCAACAGAAGGTGCATGCCTGTGGGAGTGTTGGGGTGTGATATGTGTGGGGCTGTGTAGCCCTCGGTCAGTGTGTTCTAGGGATATGGAGTACCAATATTCTTGACAATATCCTGATGTCACACCGCAAACAAATGGTAAGCATGGTCTGATGATTCACTTGGTGTCCCAGACCGCCATGTAGAATCCTGGAAGTCTGTGGTAATCCAGTTGGAAGAGGCATGTTGTTGAGCCTAAGCGGTCCAGGATTTATTCTACAGTCTGCAACTGTCATCAGACATTATGGAGGGAATTTTTCATTTTTCATCTTTCTTCCGAAATATCTCTCCATGTTACAATCTATGTGGTTATGATTTATAAATGGTATACTGTACTAATACACAAAGATGGCTATGTTCTATGTGGTAAGGATTTTGAGTTTCATTATCATCAGATAATACATTTAACTCATTATATATGACGAGTATAAAATTTCTCAAAAACTGTATTTTATTGCCTCAGTTATGATAATGGAGGTGTAATGTGTGTAGGTGTGGCCTGGTGTTATGGTGGAGACATGTGATGGTGTATAACCACCTGTATGGACGGTTCCACATGGTTACATAATTAACAGCTGACAGTTTGGTGCAGAGATTCTCTGGTGTTTACATGTTTTATACATTTTCCTGTATTAACTACAGTAAAAAAGTATCCCACAGGAAATACATTGTATATACATTTACACGCACATACGGCTTCACCATGTACTTACATTTAGCCAATACACAGGCAAACGAAACATGCATTTTACAAAGACGATTATTATGATCAATTAAGTCTTACTGAGGATGAATATGATGGATATTTTCTTTCATCAGGTCATGCTTAGAATTGTTGTATATACAGTATATATATTATTATGTGTATATTCATATGCATTAAAGTTAATTGTGCTTAATATTAGTCTGTCTAATCACGGGAAGTTTTGCCAGAATTTAGTCTTTTTTTGTATGTCTAGTTGAAAGTTCATATTTTTATACATTAATCTGTAGATTTGAATTGTCAGATATTGATATATATTTTATTTGATAACTACATAATTATTTACCTATGAGTATGTCTTATCATATTAAATTGAATGTCAGTTTATCAGCCCCAATTCTCACCTGTGTAATGTATGATATACATATATCATTATAGTGATAAACTGGATTTGATTTCTGGCTGTGTGTCTATTGTTTGTTTATGTGAAGTAGGTATCTGATAAAAGTGATCAGTTTTTAAGTGGAGAATCAATAGAATTGTTAGCTGGCAGTGTAGAGACAGATCTGGTCTTAGCCTTGCTGCACGGTAATGGAGGTGATTGATCACTGTGATTGAGATTACCAGACACCACTGCACACACCAATACCTACACATGGTCAGTGATATATAGCAAGCACCTGCTTATCTAGAACACACCTTCACATTAACTTACCATTAATTCACCCAAGTTTCTGACAATACTCCATTCAAGATTTTAGTCTAAAATCCCTCGGGTTTGCTGCTAAAATCTTTGCTAATGCTTAGTGTTACATTTGCCAGTCACTTTTCTCTTGGAACCAATGCATGCTCAAAGACGCTATGACTAATTGGTTTATATGTCAGACATAAGAGCCAAGGGTGTGCATATCATCCCTTGTCTTCTAGCTCCCAGATTCCACCAGTTAGCTTATAATAGGGATGTCCCAGTGTAATGATTTGCGAGTCACTCTGATGAATATCCCAGTGTTTCTTCGTTAATAAGCGAGCTTATTACAGGGTTGTCTCAGTGTAATTGTTTGAGTCACTCTGCTGAAGGGCCAAGTGTCTTACAGTGAGCTTATTACAGGGTTGTCTCAGTTTAATGGTGTGAGTAACTTCAAATGAAGGGCCAAGTGTCCCATAGTGAGCTTATTACAGGGTTGTCTCAGTTTAATGGTGTAAGTCACTCCGATGAAGGGCCAGGTGTCCCATAGTGAGCTTATTACAGGGTTGTCTCAGTTTAATGGTGTGAGTAACTCTGATGAAGGGCCAAGTGTCCCATAGTGAGCTTATTACAGGGTTGTTTCAGTCTGGGTTTTACTGAGACTAGGATTTGCCTAAGTTTACCAAGATCAAGGAATGTCTGGGTTTACTGAGATGAGGAGTGTCTGAGTGTACCGAGATAGGGGGTTTGTCTTGATTAACTGAAATTGAGGATTTTTCTGGGTTTACTGAAAGGAGAATTTGTCTGGGTTTACTGAGACAAGGAATGTCTGGGTTTACTGAGATGAGGAAGGTCTGGGTTTACTTTGACAGGGATTTGTCTGGATTTACTGAAATTGAGGATTTGTCTGGGTTTAGTGAGACAAGGATTTGTCTAGGTTTACTGAAATTGAAGATTTGTCTGGGTTTAGTGAGACAGGGATTTATCTCGGTTTACTTTGACAGGGATCTTTCTGGGTTTACTTTGACAGGGATCTTTCTGGGTTTACTGATATAAGAATTTTTCTGGGTTCACTGAAAAATGGATTGGGCTGGGTTCGCTAAGAAAAGGGTTCGTCTGTGTTAGATCAGACTGGGATTTGTCTGTTAACTGTGACTAAGGTTTAGTAAAGGACTATACTCTGTAGCTTTTTATATCGATGCTTGTTAATTATCAAAAATTGATTCAGATAATCATTTTTAGCTCACCTGCCCGAAGTGCAAGTGAGCTTATGCCGTGGCGCAGCGTCCGGCGTCAAAATGTTTTACTTTAAACAACTTCTTCTCAATAACCAAACGGCCTAGGGTGATGATATTGGGCCTGGGTCAAATGTGTTAAAATCTTCAAACAACTTCTTCTCCATAACCAAACGGCCTAGGGTGATGATATTGGGCCTGTAGCATGCTGGGAAAAAGGGCTACCAAGTTTGTTCAAATGAATGACCTTGACCCACTTTCAAGGTCACAGGGGTCAAATGTGTTAAAATCTTCAAATGCCTTCTTCTCCATAACCAAAAGGCCCAGGGTACTGAAATTGGGTCTGTTGCATAGTGGGATGAAGGGCTATCAAGTTTTTTCAAATGAATGACCTTGACCCACTTTCAAGGTCACTGGGGTCATATGTCTTAAAATCTTCAAATGCCTTCTTCTCAATAACCAAAAGATCCAGGGTACTGAAATTAAGCCTGTTGCATACTAGGATGAAGGGCTACCAAGTTTGTTCAAATAAATGACCTTGACCCACTTTTAAGGTCACAGGGGTCAAATGTCTTAAAATCTTCAAACAACTTCTTTTCAATAATCAAGAGGCCTAGGATGATGGGCCAGTAACATGCTGTACTACCTAGTTTGTTCAAATAAATGACTGACATATAATCAAGGTCACAGGGGTCAAATATGTTTAAATCTTTAAATGACTTGTTCTGTATAACCAAAAGGTCCAGGATACTGATATTTTCCCAGAAGCATGCTGGGTTGGAGGACTATAAACTCTGTTCAACCTAATGTCCTTGTTCGACATTCAAGGTCATATGTATAAATCTTTTAATAGGTTCTTATGAAGCAAACATTGATATTCTGCCTGTAGCTATATTTTAGTCCACTTTTAAGATTACAAGTGTGAAATTAATACCAGGTGAGCGATTCAGGCCCATTGGGTCTCTTGTTCATTGTCCAATTATATAAAGGTTCAGTGATGTTGCATCCGTTTCGGTCCAGTAGAAGTTTGGCAAATAAACATACATTTAGAAATGTAAAAATTCAAGTGACTTTTATAACTTAACAGGTATGTTTATTTCTATGAAATGTAAATGTATTGGGAGTATTTTCTGTATAAATATTGTGCATTATACTGCAGTATTCTCACAGGCCATGTCCAAATACTTACAACACTTAAATAGGATTCTCCCAATCACTGACCCAGGGACCAATGTAAACTTTTCAGCGAATACTCTTTTTATTTCAGATTAACATGAAATTTTGCCCATTTTAAATGAGGATCTTCACCTCTTACAAATGAAAAAATTCAATACCATTATTGATAAGATTTTCTGGGAATCCTTCTTTCCTACCTGTATATGATCTTAATGGCTTTGTTTATCTAACTAAGGTTTTAAATTCATCGTTTTGAAAGTCTCAGAAATAGGCAAAAAATGTTAATGTTGGGGGGATTATTCAAGAAAATCTGTAAATGTAAATGCTTAGAGGGGAAAATTTAAGAGATGAGAGAGTTATTCCTTCAAGGGAGTTTATCCTTAAAAACTGAAGAATTTGGCCTAGAATGGTCCCTGTGGCCTTACATTCTATTAACAAAGTACCCTTTTTTATATCTAAGTTTGAAATGTAGTTCTTAAAATACTAGTTAATTAGAAAATTATCAGAATTCAAGGTGAAACCTGGTAAAATGGGAGATATTTATAACTTATTAATGCAATATTCATTTCTTTCCTAGGATTATTTCTGACTAAGAGATCCAGTATATTTTGGCTTCCTTATTTCTAGCAGACTTCTAAGTGCAGCCAGTTTCTAAGATAGGCCTATTTATCTTCTGTGATGTTGTTACCATTAATATTGTATACAAGTTACACTCGATGAAGGTGTATTCCTATTTATAGCAAGGAGTCTGAGTAAATATTTCCTTACTTTATTAACTTGTCTTGTCTTAGCAATAACAGTTTAATCTATAGCATTATCATGGTGAAACTTGGAACACACCTACCGTAGGTAAAGGTAAATAATTACATACCATAATGATCAGGAAATCTCCTAGACACTAAACATTGCCTGTTAACAAGAAATATCTGTGGTATCTGGTTTCTTCAAAGATACTGTATTGAGACTTATCAAATATTGATGCTTTGTACAGAGCATGATAAAACCTTTCATATTGATTGGATAAGAATTATAAAACAATAGTGCCGCCCTGGGCAGGCACTCTCACTGTTATATAGTTATATATGCTGCTGTGGGTGTTCTAAACTCATTATTGCCTTGTGTTGAAGGCACTTTTTGGCCTCGTTATGTTACCAAGGGAAGAAATAGTGCCTTAAGCAGAAGGCAGGTAATAGGTAATTGATATAACGAGGTTACTGAAACCATAGAGCTCCAGATACAGAACAGATATTTGACCTAACAAGAACATCTGTCCCAAAGTACAATCATTCCTATCTTCAGTTATATCCTAATTTTGTACTTTGTCCCTCATTTATTTGATTTTTCTGCAGTTTTTATAGACTTCCAGATCAAGTCCAGATACCAAGTGTCTTGTTATTGTATTATCCTGCCCCTGATTGCTGGATCCTTTTATTACAGGACCCCGCCCCAGCGCAGGTGGAGGACTGGTGTCTGGTGGACGGGGAAGGGGAGCGCTACAAACTGCCTAAAACCATGCTGTTTATGGGCCGGGAGGAATGTGATATTGTTGTCAGGGTAAGTGTCATTTGTTTTTTCGTTGATGATAGAAGGTTTGTCAATATAATCTGAATTCAGTGTTAGGAGTTCAGGAAATAAGGAAAATATTGTAGAGATACTAACATTATAAACAGTTGTATTTATTCATATGTCTTATTTCACGAATGCTGAACATATATAATGTACTCCACATATACATGTAGTTCTTTGACAACTTACCAGCAGACAAATTTGCCAGATTTCGTTATGGCTGTGAGAGAACAATCCTATTTACCATCAACATGAACCATACCATGTACTATATGTAATATGCCATTGTTGCAATAAAAAACAAAACACTGATGCAGTTGCATGATACCATTGTTTGCTGAGGGGTGATATGGCTGGTCTGTTGTACCCACATGAAGCAGAACACATCCCTGGATGATACCAATCTTTAGTAGATTAAATCCCAGTCTGCTGGTCCCAACACATATAGCAAGGTAGATTGGAACAATACATCAAAAATTATTGTTCAAGAACTCAACAGACTTCTTATTCTATGATAGGAATATAATTTTCTTTGTTTTGGAAACATTTCCCAGTCCCAGGCATTTTTGTAAGATCTTTTTGAGTCTAAAGTTGGAGAGGATGGAGATGATACACATTAGCATACATCATAATATTTTCTACTGTCTATAATGAAATACAGAATGAAGCAAAATGGAGCATTTTTCATGAGAAAATTCTAATTTAAGCCTACAGTATTTTATATATGACCATGCTTGTCTTGATATATGAGGCAAGTTTCAAAATACAGCAAGTATTTACATAAATCGGTCTGAGCTTACATCATGGTTTACACAGTCCTAACAGGCATCTGTGTATATATGTGTATTGTAAATATTTTCATAATGTGGTAATAGAGTTCCGAAAACTAGTGAGAGTTATTTCCCCTTGCCTCTGTGTTCAGAGCACACACCTTATACACTGGCTACCGTGTGTACACAGAGATATTGCTTGAGTCAATGTTTGTGATGGAAACCTGTTTAGCCAGTGACTGAGGACGTCCACATGGTCAGTTAGGGATCTGTCTTCCCCATCATTGACCGGACACTGTACTCCCTTAGCGAGACACCATTCTGTCTGGACACACCCACTGGTGTTCTGTGACTGGAATCATCTGGTAAGCGGGCCTCAAAGATCATGTTTTCCTTCCATGTGGAGAGCCATAACCCATGAAGCTGTAGATCAATGGCCTGTCATATGTGTTATACCAAAGGTTATGTTAGCATAGCAAGGTAATGTGTTGTACCTTTCTTTAGTTTACTTTGGAAAATTCACATTCTGTAAATTGGTTTGGATTATCACCCTCAGGTAAATGTATAAATCAAGTTGATGATTATGTATGTAGGGTTATTCAGGTTGATACACACTGTGTATTGATAGTGGTGTGTATGATGTGTGTATTGATTGGTGAACTCAGGGTATTGGTATATATCAGGCCTACAATACTGGGTAAAGGTCTTCAGGATAAATATGTGGTAATCCTATAGACGATTTGAGACCATTAAGGATGTGTTGAGAAGAGATACAGGTGGAATTATAAGTTCTATCCTTGTACTGTGTTGGGACTGTTGTGATGTACGGACACTGATGTTTTGTGTTGGGATGGTTTGTAGTCCAGTTGTATGCTGTGATGCTCCCTTAGTTCTGTCAGGTGAGTTGACATTTACACCTTATCAGGTGATATCTCACACTGGTAATTGACGTTGATCCCTTTAAATATTTGTAAATCTGTTATCTTTCTGTCCGATCTACAATAGAAACATACTTAGAAATGATAATTTTACGCAATATTCATTGCTTTTCAAATAAAAAGAAAAATTTGATTTAATTAATTCTTTATCTAAATGAAAGCGAAATAAAATAATTTCCATAAGAATACATACATCTGAAGCTATCTTATCTGTGAGGACCTACGTCATTGCGAATGTGTTGTTTACCTGTTTAGATAATATAGAGGACAGCATTATATATATTGTTAATGTTAATTTTATTTGACAAATAAAGCATTCATTGTCAGAAAAGTAATATGGTATCAGGATATAAAACATTTAAATCTGAATTACCTCTTGTGCTAATTCTAAATCTTATATTTCAATCAAATGTGGTAGTTTTCACAAAGGCTGCATTGAAAGTGTTGTTAGTCATCGTCTCCCAGGAGGTGGGAGACAGGCTCTGTGTTACAGTGCCGCTGACTGATCAATGTAGGGGGTGGGAGGGCACCCCAAGTACGTACAAAAGTGTTGATGAATTGTATCACAGGGTAGGTTCTCCTCACCTCCTTAGGCTACAGGGGTAACACAGTAAATTGGTATGTGGTGATTTAATGGTGAAACACTTGGTCCCTGGGTGGACCTGGCCGACAATAATCTACACTGGGGCTTTGTCAGAGGTGTTACCTGACAGTAAGAGGATCTGTGTAAGGTGTCCAAGTAATGTCTACATGTAAAAACCTGTTGACAGCATAACCCTTATGTAAGGTGGTAAATGTAAATCTGTACAAGTATTATACCTGGATGTAAAACGACTCTAAGTTGTGGTGGGTCACCTTGTCTGAGAGTAGTGAATGTCATCTTTAGCCAAAGTGAGAAAACTATAAAAAAAAATCTCATCATTATACCACATCTGAAAACAAAATATTCAGTATTCAGATAAATCTTCTTTCTATTCAGGTTTCATAATACCTTTACTCTAGAGCCTTTTGTTGGTATATGTTTTCAATTTATTCTTAGGCAGGTTTCAAACTGCAATTGAAACAGGATGGCACAAATGTAGCCCCCTTTACCACTCATGCATAGGTCTTGTTGCAAGGGTTTGGTCAACAGTACTAATAGTTACAGGATAAGGAAAATGTAACAGCACGACTGGGGTTCAAACCAAGGCTCTCCAAACTCTAACCAACTGAGCTACCTGGTTTACTGGTAATCACCAAGTTCTGCTACATAATAATGTGAACTTCACAATTTGTATTTTGTATACGAGTGATACTACGACTGGCAAACATCTGACAAAGTTTGTAAAATGGTTTGTTTCCTTTTTAGAATCTAGGTCAGGTAAGAGTTAATTCTGGTGGATATATACTATTTGATGTAGGTCTTATCCCCTAATGATAACCTAACTGTGGCTACCACAATATTAATATAGCTGTACAGTGAACGCCACCCTTACACAAGGGAGCGGTCATATGTTCCACTAACACAACAACCGCAACTCCTTATAGACTTTAACCATTTGTACATGTACGTGGTTGCAGGTTTATGTTTTTTTACCTGAGGATGTTTTCTGTATAGATTGTGATACCTAAACTTAAACAAACATGTAAATGTTTTGGTTTGAATTTCCATTATGATATAAGAGGTTACAAGTGTTGTATGAAGTGTTGTACATACTCCTTGATAGACTTACACTGGATTGTAGGACAGAATGTTTCATTTGGGCGAACAAAGTGGTCGAGGTGGTAGAGCAGAAAGGTTAAGCTTCATTGGCCGGAAGAGTTGGCTCAAGCTTGATGTTAGCACAGAAAATGTTGATGGCCAAAAGATCAGAGCTTGCCAAGACGAGTTGATAAAACAGAAAATTTCATTGACCAAACAAGGTGGTAGAACAGCAAGTTTAATTGGCCAAAAAAAGGCAGTAGGATAGACGTTTTTATAATGAAATGCTTTATGTTTAGAAAGTCGGTTAGTATATGAATAGAAAAGTTGCATTTGATAAATGTGTCGACTCATAGACAAATTTCTGTTGGCAGAACTCGTAAATGTAACAGAAAGCTTTATGAGCAAACATGAGTTTTAGTTCAAAAGAATATCTGAAGACAAATCAGTAGTTGATAAGTTGTTGACAAGTGATATTGTTTAAGGAATAGACTTTCTTTCATCTTTCTTGTTTAAAGAATTAAAAAAACACTAATAGATGTGTTTTAAATGTGTTTTTGGACTAGACCTAAATAAAAGTTGCAAGTTATACCCCCAGACAATTTAAAAAACATTAAATGAAGTTGGAACAAAAAAGTGTTTTTTGTAATAATGAGATAATAAAGAAGATTTCATTTTTGGAACAGAAATCTGACTTCAAAGCTAAAACAAGTGTCAGATACAAAGCATTTGTAGCCATGGAAATAGAAAAGTGATTCCCTTACAACTATTATGATCATAAAGCAATATCAGCTCAAGAAAAAAGTGTGGAGCAAAGTTCATTGTTTACAAATATCAAAACATGAATGTATTCCTCACATAACATTTAATTAATAGCTTTGGAAAGATTGTATCACACAGGTAGACAGGATTGAATATGTGGTAGTTTATGTCTTCATTATTCTACTCAAGTTGTTTGTGTATGTGACCAGATTCTACACTGATAAAGATCTTGAGTTTCAATGTAAGAGTGATCTAACAAATTAAAGTGACCCTTCATACTAAATGAGAATTTCAAGGTTGACCTGACATTCGACTCCCTTCCTAGTTGGAGAATGGTGTTACGCTGTATTGCCTTACAGCACAATTTCTTTAGTTGATATGTAGGATGGAAAATGAATATGGTACATGGTATAACTGTATCGGTGGTGTATCTACAACTTCACTTGGCTAGTGGTATATATTACTTTTGATATTTGAATTTGCATAAGCACTAACAGAAACAAGTGTTGCCATGGGTCTGTTAATTTAAAATTTCAAACTTCCAAATAAAATAAAAGTAGCAGACATTGAGCTACCGTCCCCACAGCTACAACAAGTGAAGATGCCATAGGATAGCATTCATCAAAACCTTACAGAGAATACCATCATTGTGCATTTAAGAAACCATATTTGTACAAGTGAAGAAAAATGGCAGATTACATCCAGTGTTGGTATAAATGTATTGCCTTTGAACTGATAACAGATAGCGACAGTACCTTTAAGCCGTCATTATCATATTGTGATGTTACTATATTTGTATTGTCCAACAGAGTAAGCCCAGAAGTTCCACTAGCACAGTGCTACACTTGCCTGTCAGTTCATTGCTTTTCAAAATATACAAGTCCTATTGAATAATCAATGGTTATCTTTGATGTTATAAAATAGATTATTAAATACCAGTGAATATAATTATGTCATGATGAAATATGGACTGATAAAGATTGTCATGGACATCCATAACAGCATGGATAGGAATGCAGGTAGATGAAGTCGGGTCAAGATTCTGTTTCTACTGAAAAAAAATGTTGAAATGTCAGGAGGAAGAGGCACTAAACACCAGTTCTGGAATCAGGTGTGGCTGTCTTTGTAAGGACAACTTTATAATATGTATGTGTTATACGGAGATGAAAGGGTTAAGATGTATGACCTTCTATAGATGGCCACAATACTTAGCAAACACAGCCCAGTGGTCTCTGTCGGTGAAACACAGATACAGGTCAGGTCGGAAGTCCATTGAAACTGTATACGTTTACATAGGTAACCTGTTATGAGCTGTCCCTTATAGTTAGTTATGGACGTTATTTAGCACCCAGTTGATGGTAATGCATGACATACGGCCATTGGACAGGTATATATTACTATTCATAGATCAACGGTCTGATGACCACTTTGTAGTCCACATTGCTGTCTGATCACATGGAAAACACGCATGTTAAAAACCATACAGAATATTCAAGGTATCAGCATAATTTTGAAGTGCAATAGATCTATCTTGTTTAAACCATCTCTAGTGGTGTATTGGTCCGGGACAATGTAGCAGACTGGTGTGGTAAGGTATACTTCCTGTACGATGTAAAATAGCCATACAGGAGTGAAGAAGATCTAGTTTGGAGTTTTAAATTTCCTTTGGAGTTGATCAGGACACAAGTTCCAGTGGTCAGACTTGGTCAAGATTTTACCAGGATTTTATGTTTAAATATTTTTCAGGGCTCAAACCTGGTCAAGACTTTATCAGGCCTTGATGTTAAGGAGTTGCAGGGATCAGATGTGGTCAAGAGTGTATCATGGAAATGATATGTTTAGGAATTCAGTGATTAAACTGTGTGTTTAAGACTTTGTCATTAGCTTTAAACAAATGGTCCAAACTTTACCAGACGAAGTTCTGTTAGATAAAAGGACATTCCTGTATTGGTGCTAATGCTCTAAAGGGCATGGGGTGTAATGTATTATTGTGTTGGTTGTTTGTGGGTTGAGGATTAGAGGAAGATTATGCTGAAGTATTGTGTTATCTTAGCCCCAGTCAAGGATTGATTCACACTGCTGTATGTGATACTCGGGGACAGGGTCATTACACTGGTGATCAGGAACTCTTTTAGAGTAATCACAGATTCTATCAAGGTAAAACTTCCATTACTTATGGAATTGCAGATTTTATACATGTGTAGATGTAAAAAGTGAAACTAAAATGTTCTGACTTTGACCTACTTCCCAGGGATATTGGTTTTAAAAGGTAGTGATATCAGCCTATAATCGATACACTTTATTGCTGTTCATTTCAATTTTATTGATCCATTAGCATTTGCGTATGAGTGTAAGCCATTAAATTCTTTGATACATGATTTAATGTACTTTTAAGAACTACTGGAAACCTGGATCTGGAATCTGCTATTACCTATGGGATCAAAATAATCATAAAAATCCTGTAATTATAAAAGAGGGAAATCTTTTTTGTGTTAAAATCAATACCAGTATTTAAACCTTAAAGACAGTGGAGCAAGATATATCACCAAACCTATCACTGATACAGACATCTTCAGGACCAGCTAAGCTGGACAGACTACCTACTTTACAGATATACCTGTACATATGTAAAGTTCTTAGGCTGTTTTTTCTATGAAGACCCATGCAGTTTACCATAAAGGAGATGAAAAGAACAATTTATTGGAATATATGTTACTTTTTAAAAGAAACCAGCACTCATGCCATAATTGAAAAGGAAAAGTGTAGTTTATTGAAAAGTAAATTACCAATATTTTATATTAACTCTTGGAGCCATTATTGAGTGACATGTCTGCCAGCATAAATCTGCAGTTCTTACTACTGTAGGTATGGTGCTGTGGTTTGTGTGTATTGGTTACTGCCCTGATCAATAAACCCACTCACAACAAGGTAGTACAGGTATGTGTGGAAAGGTAAACATGGGGAGACATAACAGGGGGCAACACCTGTCAATATATCATTAGATTAAGGTAATATATGCCTACCCATCCTCATCATAACATAGGTATAACCATAGGGGAGACACAACAGGGTGTATGTATATACAGAATATGTATAACTAGCCTGTTCTATCACTACCAGTGGTGATACAGAATACCAGGATGTACACTAGCCTGATCTACCACTACCAGTGGTAATACAGTATGCCAGTATGTACACTAGCTGGATCTACCACTACCAGTGGTAATACAGAATACCAGGATGTACACTAGCTGGATCTACCACTACCATTGGTAATACAGAATACCAGGATGTACACTAGCCTGATCTACCACTACCAGTGGGAATACAGTATGCCAGTATGTACACTAGCCTGATCTACCACTACCAGTGGTGATACAGAATACCAGGATGTACGCTAGCCAGATCTACCACTACCAGTGGTAATACAGAATACCAGGATGTACACTAGCTAGATCTACCACTACCAGTGGTAATACAGAATACCAGTATGTACACTAGCCTGATCTACCACTACCAGTGGTAATAGAGAATACCAGGATGTACACTAGCCAGATCTACCACTACCAGTGGTAATACAGAATACCAGTATGTACACTAGCCTGATCTACCACTACAAGTGGTAATACAGTATACCAGTATGTACACTACCCAGATCTACCACTACCAGTGGTGATACAGAATACCAGGATTTACACTAGCATGATCTACCACTACCAGTGGTGATACAGATTACCAGGATGTACACTAGCCTGATCTACCACTACCAGTGGTAATACAGAATGCCAGTATGTACACTAGCCTGATCTACCACTACCAGTGGTGATGCAGAATACCAGTATGTACACTAGCCTGATCTACCACTACCAGTGGGAATACAGTATGCCAGTATGTACACTAGCCTGATCTACCACTACAAGTGGTAATACAGTATACCAGTATGTACACTACTCAGATCTACCACTACCAGTGGTGATACAGAATCCCAGGATGTACACTAGCCTGATCTACCACTACCAGTGGTGATACAGAATACCAGTATGTACATCAATGTGATCTACCAGTGGTAAATTGGTATACCAGTATGTACATCAATGTGATCTACCACTACCAGTGGTGATACAGAATACCAGGATGTACACTAGCCTGATCTACCACTACCAGTGGTGATACAGAATACCAGTATGTACATCAATGTGATCTACCAGTGGTAAATTGGTATACCAGTATGTATGTCTGATATATGTAAGTGGTAATATAGTTTATTATATGACTCGTGCTAATTCCCAGCCCTGATTGGAGGAGCGATGTCATGTGACGAGTCTGTTAATATGTTACAGACCTCGTTCTATGAATAGAAAAGTGTTGCAGACCTCGACCTATAAATAGAAAAGTGTTACAGACCGCTTCTAAAAATAGAAAAGTGTTACGAACCGCTTCTAAAAATAGGCCTAGGTAATTTCCCAGCCAGTCTGTAATTCTGTTACCAATCACACTACTGAATTCAACTAAAATGAATTATCTCATCAAATTCTGAACTATGTGAATATTAATGATGTCGATTGTACAAATAATATTTACTTAAAATCAAATATCACATGAATTGAATCGGAAATTAAATTTGTGTGTATGCTATTTTGTATTTGAAGTCCTTCACTCTGTGATTCCAAAATGGTCCATGCCATCCATGTGTTTATGACATGAAAAATTAATAATCTCATTATAAAATGTCATATAATAAGACAATTGTGGACTTCAGTCTCGGTCTATCTATGATTTACGGACCTGGTCTGAAAATAATATTGTTCAGACCAGGTCCGTAAATCAGGGATAGACCTCACCTGAAGTCCATAATTGTATAATGTGTGTACCTGTCTGTCCTGATGCAATAACATAAGAACCCAGCAATTAGTATAAGGAGAACAATCTTTTATTCCACATGACAGTTACAAAGCAGTGGGAAGACAATCAGTCCGTCTACCTAACCTGCCTGTCTATATACCATGTGTAAGGGGTGATGATCTTCCCTGAGGAGTTTGTAAACATATAGATGTACAGCCGATCAGAACCTTACACATGGCCTATCTCACATCTATGTGTATAACTGTCTTCTTACTAGGTCTTGATGGGTCATTAGTCCAGGTGTGACTAGCCGTGGTACCTCGTTAGTACAGGTGTAGCGAACACCCTTCTTGAGTCAATAGGAGCATCAGAATGAAGTGGACAGTAAGCTAATAGACCCATAGAGCAATGTAAACTTGTCTTAATTACTGTGTTGAGGTCCAGCAGGTCTGATATCAAGTTAACAATGGTGTCTGTCACTGAGGATTTCTCTGTAGCATGATCACTGGAGATTCCTTCTGTCATGCTTATGATGAGGGTTGCTTATCTTAATTTTGCTCCTACATATTTTGGCGGGCAGCTGGCAGGATGATGTCTGTGGAATATACCACAAGTATTAGTACTAATGTAAAGATACATAGAAAACAAACTAAACTGGAACCTTTATTTGTGTTGCATCCAAGATGTTGTCTTTCATATGAAAGTTATTGAGCCATGGATGGTAGCTAATCTGGGACTGTTTTTCTACCATAACATGCGTCTGTTTCACCTTTCTCAGCATGCACAATAAATAGCATTGTGAATGATTGAACATGTTTGATATATACCACATGTGGTATACCTGTAAAAGCTGGAAGCATTTTCATTGGATGAAAGCTTTGCAATGTCATGCTCCAAATTTCGATGCATTGTGAGGTCAAAATTCCTTTAGGGTTGAACACTGAAATCATGCCAAAATTTTGTTTTCCTAACATAATATGAATGTACCTGTATACATAGATTCCCCAACTTGTGAATCAGATAGTTGCCTGCTAAAACTTGTAGATTGTACTTTAGAATGAACACAGATATAAAGCACAATGATACTTCACTTATTGGTCATCCTCTAAGAATCAATATGATATCATTAACTTCAAACAAGGTTCTGGTACCATGGTTAGGTCAGAAAATGATTTACATACATGATAGGTAGAATGGGTGTCCATAATAAAGTCAAAGCCTTGAACATACATAATAGGTAGTGTAGGTTGATAGGTCAGGTCAAAGATTCCAACATACCAGGTATTGTAGTGTGGATCGATGGTCAAATCAGAGTTTGTTGGTTAACAGACACAACATGATACTCTCAAGCATGCATGGAAGGTAGTGTGGGTTGTTGTGGGTAGTTAATGTTTGGTAGTTTAAGAATGACACCAGTCTATACTCTCAAACATCGGTAGGGTAGCGTGGGTCACTATGGTCAGGTCTAACTCAGGTGGTCAAGAATAGAAACATTCTTAAATCTCAAAGGTTAATTGATAGCATATATCGCCCTGGCCAGAAGTCAAAGTTTGGATGTCAAGAACAACAACATTTTATACCCTCTAACATTGATACATGTACATTACAGAAGACTGGACAAAGCTTTAATGTAATAAGTTTAAGGTAATGCCAAGTAACTGTCTCAATTCAAAGTGATCTGTAGAGACTATAGAGACATCCTGGCACTAGAGTGTTTTAGACAGTGCTATTGTTGCTCAAGCTGTTTGAAGGATTACATAATACTGAAACTATCAGTCCATCCCATGATAGACAATTAGATTTGGTATAGAATGTTTGGTCATGTATATTTAATAATCTGCCGCTGAAGATGTACAGCAAGCCACCTTCAACTGCGGCATGATGTGGTACATATGCTGGGTGTAACGGTTCCTGACTACCAGCCAAACAGGACAGCTGACTGTACACACAATTCTAAATAATTCAATCCTGACCACACCAAATCTACATCTAAAAGGCAAATGGTTCTCACAACACTTCACAGCCCGTTTCTGTTCCACAGAGCTTGATGGAATCGCATACATTTCTTCAGGATTGCATGTGGTCATATATCTGATTCATTTCAGTGGATACTTGTTGTGTTGTCTTCCACGTTGTTTTCTTCCAAATATAATCCATTGTTCCTCAGCAATTGCTGTGTTGTCTACAGGATGTAAGTGTAGAAGTGTGAGCTATGTCTGTATGGCCCACTCGGGATATAAATGTTTTCAACACTTCTTGAAGATGGATTCTAATCCATTACATAGTTTATGGACTGACAACTGTGGCACTTTGTGTAAACTTGATGCTGACAGTTTACTTGTAAAATGCTTTCTTCAAATACCTCGCATGCTGTATGGCATCCAGTATCTGACCCGCAGCATGCTTCACATTTCTGTACGGTATATGTGGCCTACTCAATCTCAGTCAACATGCCAACTCATATTTGAAAAACATGACCAGGCCTTTAGGTCACTTAGCTCAAGTGTTTTGAAAGAAGAAGTCTATATACGTATATATATGTTCGGTATTAGCGATAACCTTTATGATAAGTTGGGTACAAGCACCAATAATGTTGATATCATTTAGAAATATGCTAAATAACTTTGAGATATTGGTCATCTGCGATGCTCTTCTTTGGTGTTAACTGTCGATAGCCTCCATGCATTTACTGATTATTAAAGGATTACTTTGTGTCATCATATTACTGTACAAGGAAACAGATCTGATAAAGAAGATCTCAAACCAGTCACCATTTCATACAAGTGTCTTAAAAGTCAGATGTAATGGGAATGAGCTTGAGATTCGTTCATCACAAAGTCAGCCAAAGCATGTAAAATTGTACAGTTTTTGATTATTCCACAGAGAAAGTTCCATCATCGCCATTGCTATAAATTTGTGACATTAGGGTATTGCCATCACAATGTGAGATATTACACGATGCATATCAAAACTTAGCATGATGTTGCTATTACACTGCACAGCAGTATGCATTATGAATACAGTTTAACTCATTCCCCTGAAGACACATTTGAACTCTTCTAATTCAAAGGTTTGAATAGTTCATTATCAAATTTCAGGGGTGAATGAGTTAACATGCCTATATTTTGGATTCTGTTGATCAGAACAACAACTACTTTTGGAGACGGTATACGAGGATAGTATAAATTGATCAGATCAGAAAAAAAAGTGAATTCTGAAATGTTTTGTTGAAATGAACTCGCTTATCTGTTTTATCGATCAGGATCAATGTTTCATTTGTTAATATGATTTATTCTTCGAGGAAGATTTTAATCTGTTTGATAATTATATGATTTCAGTCAGAGACTGTTGACAAGCGCCACGCTGTGATAACATTTGATCATTACCTGAACAAGTTCAAAATCAAGGATCTCACTACAGCCAATGGGGTAAGTGTCAGTTTGATTTCAACCATTATAATCGTATTTAGATTAGAATAAACAAACGTGTTTTATATGAAAACCTGGCTTGTTCCTTTGTCAGTTGAGAAGAGTGTGTAAGATTTGGTCTCATCATAAATGATGCTACTTGATATGAAGGGAAGTAGTAGTTTTATCGGTGACATTGTACCCTTTAAATCTCTTGCTGGAATCCTTATAACATTAAATACATAAAGTATCTGTTGAGGTGACACAAGTGGCTGTAAAGGTTTTAGGTTCTGTTTCAAGCATATATATATCTGTGTTTGTACTTTAAAAAATGTATGTATGTGGCACATACCCGTAGTAAGTTCATATTTTGTTGGTCTCCTGTGGTGATTTATCAAATTTTAATCTGAAGGGTCTTGTAGTTTTATCTGATGGATGTAAAAATCACCTTAACTATATATCAAAAAGCAAAACAGTGATCTTATTACCAGTACCTTTATTGTAGCTAAGTATTACATTATGATCCAGTTGTTGTGTGATTTGGTTAACTCTGGAGTTTTGAAGGACTAACACAGTACTGTCACTTGTACATTATGCATGATCTGTGCTTACACAAACTTCCATTAAAATTTCAATTTTTATTTTGTTTTACTTAAGAAAAAAATTGAAATATGTTACATGTATATTGGTTGTGCATCAAGGATGTAGACTTTAATACAGATGTACAATGTTCTAACCACTGTATAATAACCATATGTTTGGCTGATGTTCAAATGTGTACGTGGCAATGTAACTTGTGTAGAATGATGAATCTGTCTATATCTGTATGTAATGTTTCCTGTTGACGTCTTTTCTCAGGTTTTAGATGTTTGTGAATGTTTGATTGTCATGATTTTAACATTCGTGTATATTTTATATTTTAACAGACGTTCGTGAATGACCGGCGTATACACGACCAGGAGTATGTTACGTTGGAACATATGGACTCTGTTCGTCTAGGACAGGATATCCTTTTTTCTCATTCCGCCCTCACTTCTCTTTGTTTTGACTTCCTGTTCCTGTCTATCACTTTCTAGTTCCTGTCTGTCAACCTGTCCTTAGTAATCCCCAGGCTGGAGAGTTAAGAAAGGAGACCACTAGCTTCCAGGCATGGAAATGTCCTGTTCATTGTTTTTCTATAAAATATTATTATAAAATCTTTATTGTTTGGATTTTATTGTCCTGTGTAGAAGGATTTATGAAAGTCTGTGCTCCTCTATGTAGAATTGTTTATCAGTTATGTAGGACTGTGTTGTTCTGTGTAGAATTGTTTATCAGTTATGTAGGACTGTTGTTCTGTGTAGAATTGTTTATCAGTTATGTAGGACCATGTTGTTCTGTGTAGAATTGTTTATCAGTTATGCAGGACTGTGCTGTTCTGTGTAGAATTGTTTATCAGTTATGTAGGACTGTGTTGTTCTGTGTAGAATTGTT